>NW_022436960.1:25075584-25084913 GCF_009761245.1 Sapajus apella
GACCATGCCACTGTACTCTAACCTGGGTGACAGGGCCAGACTCTAACTCAAAAACAAACAAAAAAAGCCTTTTAAAAACTAAAAAAGTAAAAGCAGAGGTGCTTGGCAGTGGACTAGGACTAGGTGCCAGGGGACGTGACTCCAGGTCCAAAATGGCTCCAATTCTACCCAGCACCATCCAAACCTCTCTCCACCCTCCTTAGGCACTAAACTTTTTGAATTTCATTTCTTCCCTTGAGTTATGGGCCCTCCTGTGACCTATCAAAATTCTATTTATGCTTAAAAGACCCAGCAGCTCAAGTGACAAACAGAGGGACATAGGAAAAAAGAAAAATAGAAAAAAAAAAAAATCCAGTATGCTTCTCTATGAATCCACAGTACATAAGAACTCTTTTGGCTGCAAGGAACAGCAAACTTAACTCAAACCACCTTGAGCAGAAAAGAGAATTTCCTCGTAGATATAACTGAAATTCCAGCGGCAGCCTAGCTTCCATTTCAGCTAGATCCAGGGACTCAAATTATGCATTTCTTTGCAACACTAGCTCCATTCACAGACGGGCTTTCCCCTCATGGTGGCAAAGATGGCTGCCAACAGCTCCAAGCCAACATCTTACACTCTCAGCTCACTCAGCAGAAAAGAGAGAGCTGCTCTTCCCAGAAAAGTCCTGCTCATTGGCCAGAACTGGCTTAGCTGCTCACGTTCCCTGAATGAATCTCTAGGGCCAGCAGAATAGACTCCACTGATCACCTAGCTAATATGGATGATGTGAGTCCTTCCCAAACTCATAGAGTGCACATCAATACAGTGGCTCCCCAGAGGAAAGTTTATATGTTGTTTCCCAAAATGAGAATGGCTTCTAAACTGCAAAATTAACAAACAGCCACTATGTGCCAAACCCTTATCAGAATCAACTCTATCTTGCCTCCTCCAGCCCCATTCCTGGATGTCTACGCCAGCAGTGACTTCTGCATGCTTTGTGAATAAGCCAGCTCACACACATCTCAGTTTATAAGCATCCTGAACACCAGGGATCTGGTCCTCCAAAGCATGTGAGCCCCTCCCCACCACTTTGGCTGCCTAGCAAAGGGCCACTTTGCCTCTAGAACACATTTCTTCACGTTGGCTCCCTGGTTCCAGAGCTGAGTCACTGAGATCCCAGCCTGCCCGCGCCAACCGTGAAAGTGCTCGAAGTCACCGCCTGCTGAGCTAGCCTCCCGGCTCTGACATACTCTGGGACCTGGAGATGCTGGCTTGATAGCTGAGATAATTACGTTTCACCCTTCATTCCTTTATCAGCCATGCTGATGAGAAGGGATAAGCGCTCCAGTGGAAGAAAACACTCCTGCAGTATTTACTTGTGCTCTTTAGTGCCAGCCAGCTCCCCCTTCCCAGGGACAACTCCTGGAGATGGGCCTACATGCTGTTTTCTGGTGCCAGCCACCACTTGCTACTCTCTTGTCAAATGCCAGGCTGCACTTTCCTTACTGCATCCCCTGTGACTGTCAACTTCTCCAGGAGCTGCAGTGTCACTGCCTTTCAGATGACTTACACATGACAAGTAACTGTCTTTATTTTTTTTTATTTATTAATTTATTAATTTATTTATTTATTTATTTATTTATTTTGAGACAGAGTTTTTTGCTCTTGTTGCCCAGTCTGGAGTGCAATGGCACAATCCTGGCTCACTACAACCCCTGCCTCCCGAGTTCAAATGATTCTCTTGCCTCAGACTCCTGAGTAGCTGGGATTATAGGCATATGCCACCATACCCGGCTAATTTTATATTTTCAGTAAAGGGGGTTTCTCCATGTTGGTCAGGCTGGTCTCTAACTCTCGACCTCAGGTGATCCACCCACCTCGGCCTCCCAAAATGCTGGGATTTCAGGTGTGAGCCACCGTGCCTGGCTTTATTTATTTATTTATTTCTGAGACGGGGTTTTGCTCTTGTTGCCCAGGCTGGAGTGTAGTGGCATGATTCATTGCAACCTCTGCCTCCCAGGTTCAAGCAATTCTCTTGCCTCAGCCGCCCAAGTAGTTGGGACTACAGGCATGTGCCACCACACCCAGCTTATTTTTGTATTTTTAGTAAAGGCTGGGTTTCACCATATTGGCCAGGCTTGTCTCGAACTCCTGGCCTTGTGATCTGCCCACCTTGGCCTCGCAAAGTCCTGGGATTACAGGCGTAAGCCACTGCACCCAGCTGGGCAACTGTCTTTTTGACACCCATCTCCTGCCTCCTCTACAGATTCCATAAAGCAGAGGCCTTGCCCCTGTGTCCGAGCCTGCGAGCTCTCTGCAGAATGTTACACCACTGGGGGTCAAGATTCATAGCACTGGTTAGCTGGAAAAAGAGGGGCAGGGAAACACAGCAGGCAATTATGTCTCAGAAGCAGAGTCCTTGAGATCGATCCTCCATAAAAACTAACATTTATTTCATTTGTTCATTCAACAAACCTTTACCCAGGACCTGTCACTTCCTGGTGATGGATGCAGTAGACGTGGACATTCACAGCACAGACCAAGTCTCTGTCCTCATAGAACATACCTTGTAGAAGACATCTGACTTGTTTTTGATACGTGCTTTCTATTTCACAAGGCAGAGACATTATCTATATAATCCTAAGTGGCATAACCATCTCTAGTTTATAGACAAATGGCATCTCCAAAAGGCTAAATGAACTTCCCAAAGCCAAGGCGCAAACTTGGGTCTTCTAACTATTTTTTTTTTTAGACGGAGTTTCACTCTTGTTACCCAGGCTGGAGTACAATGGCGTGGTCTTGGCTCACCGCAACCTCTGCCTCCTGGGTTCAAGTAATTCTCTTGCCTCAGCCTCCAGAGTAGCTGGGACTACAGGCGTGTGCCACCAGGCCCAGCTAATTTTTTTTTTTGTATTTTTAGTAGAGATGGGGTTTTACCATGTTGACCAGGATGGTCTCCATCCCTTGACCTCCCGATCCACCCGCCTCAGCCTCCCAAAGTGCTGGGATTATAGGCGTGAGCCGGCGCACCAGGGCGGGTCTTCTAACTATTAACATCATGTTCTTTCTGGGACCTCCCCCAAAAGTAGGGAGGTGGCAAGGTACAGGATGGCATTAAAACAGACATTAAATCAACGCAGGCCTACACATGCATCATGGCTGGAGATAGAAGATTGAAAAAAAAACAAAGACTCAATCCCTGATCTAAAGAAACAGATAGTCTAAAAAGAAAGACATGTAGGCCGGGCATGGTGGCTCAAGCCTGTAATCCCAGCACTTTGGGAGGCTGAGGCGGGTGGATCACGAGGTCAAGAGATCGAGACCATCCTGGTCAACATGGTGAAACCCCGTCTCTACTAAAAATACAAAAAATTAGCTGGGCATGGTGGCGTGTGCCTGTAATCCCAGCTACTCAGGAGGCTGAGGCAGGAGAATTGCCTGAACCCAGGAGGCAGAGGTTGCGGTGAGCCGAGATCGCGCCATTGCACTCCAGCCTGGGTAACAAGAGCGAAACTCCGTCTCAAAAAAAAAAAAAGAAAGACATGTAACCAACTATTGTCTGTGGCAAGAATAAAGATAAAGTGATTAAATTCAAATAGGAAGACGTCTCTGGAAGAATGCACAAGAAATAATAATCATCTCTAGGTGAGAAAATTGGGTACCTAAGGAACAAGGGTAGGAAGGTCATTTTTTATGATTCAAATATTGTATATCTTGAATTATGTACCATTTGAATGTATTTCCCATTAAATAATACCTTGAAGATGGAATCAGCCAAATCCTGAACGTAGAAAATTCTACAGGATAAATTATCTGGTTTCTTCAACAAACAAGTAACTCAAGAAAGAGGGAGAAAGAGGAAATGTTATCGATTTTTAAAGATGTAGAAAATGTCAACCTTAATATATCTACCTTATTTGGATATTTTGATCCACATTTGAACAAACTAGCTATAAAAAGACATTTTGGGGCCAGGTATGGTGGCTCACACCTGTAATCCCAGCACTTTGGAAGGCCAAGGTGGGCAGATCACTCGAGGTCAGGAGTTTGAGACCAGCCTGGCCAATACAATGAAACCCAGTCTCTACTAAAAATACAAAAATTACTCAGGCGCGGTGGTACGCACCTGTAATCCCAGCTAATAGGGAGGCTGAGGGAGGAGAATTGCTTGAATCCCAGAGATAGAGGTTGCAGTGAGCCAAGATCACGCCACTGGTGGCACTCCAGCCTGAGTGACAGAGACTCCATCTCAAAAAAAATAAAAAGACATTTTGGGGACAAGGGAAATTGAACATGGACTATTTATTAGAGATCATTAAGGAATTGTCAGTTTTGTTATTGATCATGGTCTTTTGGTTATATTTTTTTAAAGTTCCTTATCTATTTGAGATATATACTGTTTACTGATAAAACAATGTGATGCCTCAGATTTGCATTTAAATATTTAGGAAAAAAAAATTAAGTGAATGAGGACAGGCATGGTGACTCACTCCTGTAGTCCCAGCACTTTGTGAGGCTGAGGCAGGTGGATCACTTGAGACCAGGAGTTCAAGACCAGCCTGGCCATCATGGTGGAAACCAGTCTCTACTAAAAATACAAAACTTAGCCAGGCGTGGTGGCCTGCACCTGTAATTCCAGCTACTTGTGAGACTGAGGCAGGAGAATTGTTTAAACCCGAGAGGCAGAGGTTGCAGTGAGCCAAGATTGCACCACTTCCCTCCAGCCTGGGCCACAGAGTGAGACTCTGTCTCAAAAATAAATAAATAAATAAATAAGTGAACAAATAAAAAATAAATGAAACAGGCCTGGCATAGTGGCTCACACCTGTAATCCCAGCACTTTGGGAGGCCAAAACGGGTCCTGAAGTCAGGAATTCGAGAACAGCCTGGGCAGCATGCTAAAACCCCACCTCTACTAAAAATACAAAAATCAGCCAGGTGTGGTGGTGTACACCTGTAAACCCAGCCACTTGGAAGGCTGAGGCAGGGGAATTGCTTGAACCTGGGAGGCAGAGATTGCAATGAGCCGAAATCGCACCATTGCATTCCAGCCTAGGCAACAGAGTGAGACTCCAGCTCAATAAATAAATAAATAAAAGAATAAATAAATAAAGGGGGGAAGAGGACTAACAAGATGGTCAAAAGGTTGATAATTTCTGAAGCTAAATGACCAGCATTCATTCTACTGTTCTCTCTACTCTTGTGGATGGTTGAAACTGCCATAATAAAAAGGTTAAACAAAAATTTAGAAATTAATTATTCCATCCACCTAGGAAAACTGAGAAGAAAAGCACCACAGAGGAGAGCTTGAACTGAGTCTGGAAGGATGATGAGGAATTTTCTAAGGGGCAAAGGGCATTCCTGGCTGAGGGGACCGCCTGAGCACAGACATGCCCATCTATCACAAACCTCTCTCTGGAAGAGCCAAAGGTATCTACACTTGACCTCAAACTCAAACTACAGCCACAAAAAAATGCTGTCTTGTTTGATTCCCCAAGTCTCTGGGATATCTAAACATGTATCAACATCAACTACACTGTTCCAAGTGACAAGAGAGAGTCTGGGGTTGACAGCTCTACTCAGAGGCCTAGGAGAGCCCCCAGAGTAGCCCTCGAGGATAGGAAAGCAATTCACCTCTTTCAGATGGGTTTTGCCTGGCAAACAGTTGAGAAGCCAGCTAAGTTATCTCTGGGACAGAGCCTACATCCCTCCTGAGTCATCCCAGACACCTGTGTTCCCCAGAAACACACACTGGCTTTCCCCACAGCACCTTACAAATTAATAACCTCAGTATCATGGGATCCAGCTTGATGCTGGTCTGACAGCCCCACTCAGAAGTACTGAAACCTCCACGTGAAGGAGGAAGTGGTCCTCCCCTTCTTCCTTCCAAATCCTCAGTGGCCAATGGCCCCAGCCTTAATCTCCTGCACTGTCCTCTGCCCAACTCCAGCTGTACATAGGAAGCTTCATGGCTAGGCAGCTGCTTCAGGATTTATCCAGTCCTAGGCCGGGCACAGTGGTTCACACCTGTAATCCTAGCACTTTGGGAGGCTGAGGTGGGAGGATGGCATAAGCTTAGGAGTTCGAGTGTTATTCAGTCCTGGCCTGGTTCAGATGGGTCCTGTGGGTTACTTACCTTAGATCTCAGCTGCAGGTACTCCTCTGAGCCATAGGGGACGCTCTTCAGGGAAGTGAGGTAGTCATAACTGATGACAGCTGTCTGTGAACCAAGGCAGTGGGGAAAAGCTTAGCACCTGGACATTAAATACTACTCCTCTGCCCAAAACTTGCAGTACAGGCTTCTGACACTGCTATGTCTTGGGGAGTGGCCAGTCCCACCCCTAAGATGCCCAGGCCCTAGATCTTATTCTAGCTAGCTTCTTTCTATCATTCAGGACTCTGTGCAAATGCCACCTCTGCAGCAGCCTACTCTAAAATTGCCCCTCTTACCAGAAACATTCAATTATTTATCATAACAAACCGCCATCCAACATTATCTTGCTCATTTATTTCTTTGTTCATGAACTGTCTCTTCCTAAAAGCTTAAATTCTGAGCTTTAGAAGCACAGGGGCTTGTCCCTCCTGTCCATCACTATACCCCAGCACCTTTTTACACTGCCAGCAACATGAATTGCTCAACCAAAGCTAGTTGAATGAATGCTGTTACATAAACTTAGCCCACTTCTCCATATCACAAATAAACATTATTTTATACGTATGTCTGCTCTAATAGCATAAGTCTTTTTTTTTTTTTTTTTTTTTTTTTTAGGCAGAGTCTCGCTCTTTTACCAAAGCTAGGGTGCACTGGCACAATCTCGAACTCACGGCGGCCTCCGCCTCCCAGGTTGAAGCAATTCTCCTGCCTCGGCCTCAGCTGGGATTACATGCGCACTCTACCACACCTGGCTACTCTTTGTACTTTTAGTAGAGATGGGATTTCGCCATGTTGGCCAGGCTAGTCTCCTGACCTCAGGTGATCCTCCCGCCTCGGCCTCCCAAAGTGCTGGGATTACAGGCGTGAGCCACGCACCTGGCCCTAATAGCATGTGTCTTGATTCTGTGTCCCTTTATCCAGAGTGAATCAGAAAATTCCAGTCTCCAAGATATCTTAGACATTGAGGCACCTTGGGAATTATCTACCCCAAACATTCCTTTATAGAATTGAATAACTGGGAGCCTAGAAGTTTGGGGATTTATAAAGTTGATATTAAGAGAGTTTCCTCTTTTGCACTCTACAAAGCTTTATTCTATTAGACGTATACTTGTTAAACACTAACCACAAGTAAGACCTAGTCATTGAGCAGTGTTCAAGGATGATCCAGACCAGAGCCCTGGCCTTTAAAAAATAAACAGCTTTGTGGCTGGTTTACACAGCACTGATTCATATTTTCCTCCCTCCTTTCCAACTATTCAAATATCTAAAATTCCATTTAAAACCTGCGTCTCGCTGGCCTGAAGGTAGTGAGTTATCTCAACTGATTGTTCACAATCAGTCACAGATCAAACTCCTTGCTCTACTCTTTCCCCCCTTCTCACAATGGCACTTGACTAGTCTACAGGCTGGGCATGGTGGCTCACACCTGTAATCCCAGCACTTTGGGAGGCCGAGGCAGGTGGATGACTTGAGGCCAGGAGTTTGAGACCAGCCTGGCTAATATGGTGAAACCCTATCTCTATTAAAAATATGGAAATTGGCCGGGCGCGGTGGCTCAAGCCTGTAATCCCAGCACTTTGGGAGGCTGAGACAGGTGGATCACGAGGTCAAGAGATCGAGTCCATCCTGGTCAACATGGTGAAACCCCGTCTCTACAAAAAATACAAAAAATTAGCTGGGCATGGTGGTGCGTGCCTGTAATGCCAGCTACTCAGGAGGCTGAGGCAGGAGAATTGCCTGAACCCAGGAGTTGGAGGTTGCGGTGAGCTGAGATCGCGCCATTGCACTCCAGCCTGGGTAACATGAGTGAAACTCCGTCTCAAAAAAAAAAAAAAAAAAATAAATATGGAAATTAGCCAGGTGTGCTCACTTGAACCCAGGAGGTGAAAGTTGCAGTGAGCTGAGACAAGATTGTGCCACTGCACTCCAGCCTGGGCAACAGAGCAAGACTCTGTCTCAAAAAAATAAATAAATATGTGCATATATATTTTATATATATGTACATCTATATCTATCTATCTATATATATGGATTTGAATGCATGGATTTGGATTTTTGGTTTTTTGTTTTTCCAGTAATATAAGCAATGGATTGTTTTTTGACCTACTCCTGTAGGCATTCCTCAATCATAGGGGTGTGTGCGTGTGTGTATGTGTGTATGTGTGTGTGTGTGTACGTACATACACACACACACACACAATTGGCTTGGCACAGTGGTTCACGCCCGTAATCCCAGCACTTTGGAGTTTGGGACCTTCCTAGGCAATATAGTAACACCCTATCTCTACAAAAAAATACAGAAATTGGCCAGGTATAGTGTCAGGCACCTGTGGTCCCAGCTACTCAAAAAGCTGAGGCGGAAGGATCTCTTGAGACCAGGAGGTGGAGGTTTCAGTAAGCTGATATCACACCACTGCACCCCAGCCTGGACAACAGAGCAAGACCCTGTCTCCAAAAAAATAAAAATTAAATATACACATATATGTATTTATTTATTTATTCATTCATTCTATATCTTAGGCACTGAGATATATACATAAAACCTGCTACCGCTAGGATACCAATCCTGACTCCCAAGCCACAGCACTCACTCCAGTGTCCAACCATAGTAGCATCTGAATCACCCATCTTGGCATAATGCATGGATTTAAATTGTTTTTTAACCTATTCATATAGGCATTCCTCAACCAGAAGCTACTTTTTTTCTTTTTTTTTTTTTAGAGACAGGGTCTCACTTTGTTGCCCAGGCTGGAGTGCAGTGGCTATTCACAGGCGCAAGCCCACTACGGATCAGCACGGGAGTTTTGACCTGCTCCATTTCTGACCTGGGCCGGCTCACCCCTCCTTAGGAAACCTGGTGGTCCCCCGCTCCCAAGAGGTCACCATATTGATGCTGAACTTAGTGCGGACACCCGATCAGCATAGCGCACTACAACCCAGAACTCCTGGACTCAAGAGATCCTCCACCTCAGCCTCCCAAGTAGCTGGGACTATACAGGCACGCGCCATTGTGCCCGGCAACACTGATATTAAGGAGATGGTGAGATGACAACCACAATGGACTGTTGTCCATTGTTGCATCTGACTGAATCTACATCAAGGGGAAGAAAGCATGAGCTCATCCTACAGCAGACAAAGGAGGAAAGCAAGCATGAGGCAAGTGGCCATCTACCCACCAATGGGACAGTTTTTTTT
>NW_022436960.1:25094913-25118241 GCF_009761245.1 Sapajus apella
TTTTTGTAGAGACTGGTTGCTAACTCCTGGCATCAAGCAGTCCTCCCACCTCAGCTTCCCAAAGTGCTGGGATTTCGGAGGCAGGAGCCACCACACCCAGCCTGTTCTTACTAGTTTCATATGATCTTAAGGAATATTAAAGATGTGATGATTTTTATTCCATTGTAATTCTTCTTCTTTTTTTTTTTTTAAAGATGGGATTTCACCTTGATGACCAGGCTGGTCTTGAACTCTTGACCTCAGGTGATCCACCCACCTCGGCCTCCCAAAATGCTGGGATTACAGGTGTGAGCCATCGCGCCTGGCCAAGAACATTTTCTCAAGTGAAAAACGCCAGACACAAAAAGACAAATACTGCATGACAACAGATGCTGGAGAGGATGTGGAGAAATAGGAACACTCTTACACAGTTGGTGGGAGTGTAAATTAGTTCAACCATTGTGGAAGACAGTGTGGCTATTTCTCAGGGATCTAGAAGTAGAAATTCCATTTGACCCAGCAATCCCATTACTGGGTATATACCCAAAGAACTATAAATCCTTCTACTGTAAAGACACATGCACACGTATGCTCATTGCAGCCCTGTGTACAATAGCAAAGACCTGGAACCAGCCCAAATGCCCATCAATGATAGACTGGACAAAGAAAATGCGGTACATATACACCATGGAATACTATGCAACCATAAAAAACGTTGAGTTCGTGTCCTTTGTAGGGACTTGGATGAATCTGGAAACCATCATTCTCAGCAAACTGACACAAGAACAGAAAGCCAAACACCATATGTTCTTACTAATAAGTGGGTGCTGAACAGTGAGAACACGTGGACCCAGGGAGCGAAGCATCACACACTGGGGGCAGTTGGGGGGGTAGGGGAGAGACAGTGGGGGGTGGGGAGGGAGGGGAGGGTGGGGAGGGATAACATGGAAAGAAATGCCAGATATAGTATGCACCTAAAGTAAAATAAATAAATTTTTTTAAAAAGACAAATACTGCATGATCTCACTCTTATGCGGAATCTAAAGAAGTCAAACTCTTAGAGGCAGAGGTTAGAATGGTGGTTACCAGGGCTGGGGGTTTGAGGGAAATGAAGAGATACTGGTCAAAGGGTTCAAAATTTCAGTTATAAGATGAATAAGTTCTAGGGAATCTAATATACAACACGGTAACTATACTGCTGTACTGGTACTTGGAATTTGCTAAAGAGAGCAGATCCTAAGTGTCCTCACCACACACAAAAAAAAGAGTATTTGAGGTGATGGATACGTTGATTGACTGTGGTAATCATTACACAATGTACACATATATCAAATCATCAAGTTGTATGCCTTGATAGATATGATTGTCAATTACACTTCAATAAAGCTAGAAAATATATACTACAAGGCTAAAGTAATCAAAACATCATGGTACTGGTACCAAAACAGAGACATAGAGCAATGGAGCAAAACAGAGGCCTCGGAGGCAATGCCACACATCTACAACCATCTGATCTTTGACAAACCTGACAAAAACAAGCAATGGGGAAAGGAGTGCCTGTTTAACAAATGGTGTTGGGAAAACTGGCTAGCTATGTGCAGAAAGCAGAAACTGGACCCCTTCCTGACACCTTACACTAAAATTAACTCCAGATAGATTAAAGATTTAAACATAAGACCTAACACCATAAAAACCCTAGAAGAAAACCTAGGCAAAACCATCCAGGACATAGGCATAGGCAAGGACTTCATGACTAAAACACCAAAAGCAATGGCAACAAAAGCCAAAATAGACATATGGGATCTAATTAAACTTCAGAGCTTCTGAAGAGCCAAAAAAAAAAAAAAAAAAAAAAAAATTAATTAGAGCAAACTGGCAACAAAAAGAATGGGAAAAAATTTTTGCAATCTACCCATCTGACAAAGGGCTAATATCTAGAATCTACAAAGAACTAAAACAGATATACAAGAAAAAAAAAAAAACCCATTCAAAAGTGGGCAAAGGTTATGAACAGACACTTTTCAAAAGAAGACTTATATCGTACACAGGTCCCCTCTCCTGCCCTCTCTCCTCCTCACTCCCACCCACCTGCTGATTGAACTACCTGCTGTCTCCAGGCTTCCCATCCACCATCATGGGCACCCTCTTCTCCAGTGGATCTGTCAGGGAAGGCTTCTGTTATTTTGTGTGTTTTGTGGTACTGCCTGTGTCTGTGTGTCACTTGACCAACACTCCTGAAGCCAACTTCTGTCCTGGTCAGGTCTCTCTTAGTGAATGGCTACCCTAGGCCAGGCGTGGTGGCTCATGCCTATAATCCCAGCACTTTGGGAGGCCGAGGTGGGTGGATCACCTGAGGTCAGGAGTTCAAGACCAGCCTGGCCAACATAAGGAAACCTCATCTCTACTAAAAATACAAAAATTAGCTGGGCATGGTGGTGTGCACCTGTAATTGCAGCTACTCAGGAGGTTGAGGCAGGAGAATCACTTGAACCCGGGAGGTGGAGGTTACAATGAGCCAAGATCACACCATGGCACTCCAGCCTGGGCAACAGAGTGAGACTGTGTCCCAAAAAAAAAAAGAGTGACTATCTTAAGCCAGGTGCAGTGGCTCACACCTGTAATCCCAACACTTTGGGAGGCCAAGACGGGTACATCATCTGAGGTCAGGAGTTTCAGACCAGCCTGGGCAACGTGGTAAAACACCATCTCTACCTAGAATACAAAAATTAGCTCAGTGTAAGAGTGTCCACCTGTAGTCCCAGATAAAAGGTTGAGGCACGAGAATTGCTTAAACCCAGGAGGAGAAGGTTGCAGTGAGCCGTGATCGTGCCACTGTACTCCAGCCTGGGTGACAAAACAAGACTTCATGCAAAAAAATTTAAAAGAATGGCTATCTTGGTGGGAATAACCTGGACACAGGTCAGACAAGCCACAGGGCATCTGCCAGTGTAAACGAGTGAAAACCTAGGCACAAGTCAGGCACAGGCGTTAGGCTGTCCAGCAGGGTAAAGATGTACTCCATGAAAGGCATACTGTAAGAGTCCACAACCAAAGCCCTTGGATTCCAGGCAGGGCTGAGCTAGATCTCTCTCCAGAGAGAGACCTCAAGACCAAATTAAAGGCAAGTACAACAATAATACCACCGATAATTGAAACCACCTCCACAAAATTACGGCAATAAGAAAAATCTGCTGTAGTTGATTCCATTTTGCTTCTGACCTCCAACCTGTCCTTGGTCACTCCTGGGGGTAGACAAAGGTAACTTTGGGAGGAATATAGTTTGTAGTTTAATGTGAAAACAAGGATGATAACAGCCCCTCCCTGAAACTAATCTCTCTTGCTCAGAGATCTAAAGCCATCTTTGTAAAAATAGTAAGGCTGGGTGCAGTGAGTTGCTCACACCTATAATCCCAACACTTTGGGAGGCGGAGGCAGGTGGATCACCTGTGGTCAGGAGTTCCAAACCAGCCTGGCCAACATGGTGAAACCCTGTCCCTACTGAAAATACAAAAATTAGCCAGGTGAGGTAATGGGCACCTGTAATCCCAGATACTCGGGAGGCTGAGGCAGGGAATCTCTTGAACTCGGGAGGCAGAGGTTGCAGTGAGCCAAGACTGCAGCACTGCACTCCAGCCCAGGTGACAGGGCGAGACTCTGTCTTAAAAAAAAAAAAAAAAAAAAATGCCAAAAAAGCCACAAGAATAGGATTATGGGAGGAACCAGAACTCTGCTAAGATGTAGCATAATTTCTACAATCCCTTACTGCTCAGGAGTCCTGTGACCAAAGGTCACAAGATTTGCGACTTTCCTAATTGTTCTCATAGAATGTATAAACATCAGTACTGCAGGACCTAAGATTGGGTGGGGGAGGGGTTTGAGATGTTTTTCAGACTGAACCCCCTGGACAAGGTCTTACATGGTCTGACTCTCAATTTCCTCTAGGGTCTGAGGCCCTGCCACTTTCCCCTTCACTCATTCAACTCCAAACGCACTGGCCTCTGTGCCATTCCTCAAACATGCCAGGCAAACTCTGACCTCCCAGAGCTTTTGCACTTGCTGTTCTCTGTCTAGAACAGAAGTTGACAAATGTTTTTCTATAAACAGCCAATTAAGAGACATTTTTGGGCCAGGCATAGTGGCTTAGGCCTGTAATCCCAGCACTTTGGGAGGCTGAGGCAGGTGGATCACTTGAGGTTAGGAATTTGAGACCACCCTGGCTAATATGGTGAAACCCCATCTCCCCTAAAAATACAAAAATTAGCCATGCGTGGTGGTGGGTCCCTGTAATCCCAGCTACTCGGAAGGCTGAGGCAGGAGAATTGCTTGAACCCAGGAGGTAGAAGTTGTAGTGAGCCAAGATCATGCCACTGTACTCCAGCCTGGGCAACAGAGCAAGACTCCACCTCAAAAAAAAAAAAAAAAAGAGTCATTTTTGGCTTTGCATTCATAACATCTCTGATGAAACTACCCAGCTCTGCATTGTGACACAAGGCAACCACAGATGATGTATAAAGTAACAGGTGTGGCCAGAATTGGCCCTCAGGCTGTCATTTGCCAAACCCTGGCCTAGCATGTAGGAGGCCCTTCAAAAGCATTTACTGAAAGAATGAATCAATGAATGGATAAACTATACCCAGTGAGGACTGAGGCCTGTGCAGAGCAAGGAACAATACAGGTGAAAACCACATGCACTCACCAACACCCCATCCCACCCCTAACGCCACCTCTCAGCCTTTGCCTCCCATGGACTCCCTCTTCCTATTACACCAACCTCCTGTTTGTCCTGTATGCAATGAGGCCACGCCCACCTTTCAGACCCTCTCAGGGTAGGGAAGTGACAGCAAAGCAGATACAATTCTCAAGACTCTGATTTCGTGCAAATGTCCTCAGTAATAAAACAGGTGGAAATTGAAATACATAAAATAGATGATACAGGAGCTAAATGGCATCTAAATAGACTGGAGCTGGAGTTTTCCATAAGGTGTCCCTGAGTCTTTAACATGCAAATGAGTTGCTTCCCTCAGGGTATTTTAAAAGACGCTGTCAGGCGTGAAATATGTCTGTCAATGAAAAACACCTTTGATTATTAAACTCTTCGTTAATGAATCACCTGCCCTGTTCTGTTTACTTGCCTTTTTGACTTTCACCTGAGTCCCCTCTCCTAACAGTACATACCTTACAGGGGGTCTGAGGCCACCAAGACCCTTAAACCTAAGCGCTAGATAATAACACTAGCAATAACTAGCCTTTATATTAAAATAGAGCCCTTTACACTCAGCTCATTAGCTACTCCACACAACCCTGTGAGGAGAGACAAATATTATTACCATCCCCAGGTATAAATGAGGAAACCAAGGAACAGAGAGGGTGAGTGATTTGTCCTGGGTGGCTCAGCTAGTAAAATGGCTAAGAGCTTGAGCAGGGACTTTCCACTCATTCCAAGTATTCGGCCTTCTCTTTATGACAAGTAACCTCTTTGATAGGGACACGTGGACTCCTGTTCACTAAAGTTCTTACTACTGTTTGTTCTCAAGTAAATGCAACAGTTGCTATGGGCAGGGACTATGATTTCTGACCCAGTGCCAGGCATGTGGGAGGCACTGTTTGTAGCCCCAAAAATCAACAGCATGTCACAAGACCTCCAATGTCTCCCACTAGAAACAAGCCATTTCAATCTATCAAATGTTTAGGAGAGCTGCAAAGCTGACATAGCTGTTTTACCATCAAATCAATGACCAGAACGGAATCCATCTCGCTGGACCACAGGAAACACCCCAGTGGGTCATGAAATCAAGCAACAGGAGAGTCTAGAACATTGTACAAATGGGAAGTTGATGTTCACACGAAATGTCCATCCCCTCGACTGAACCAAGCACTTTCTGTTCATCGGAGTCAATGAGGGGCTAGGCCTTTTCCGTTTCCATCCATTGGCAGCCCTCACCCTAGCTCACATTTCAGGACTAAAGGCCTAGAATCACCTCTCCCTGTTTGGTGCACAAACGAGAATTACTCCGGAGAAAAGGCAATTAGGTCTCTAGTTCCATGAAAAGCGACCATGGTGTCCTTCCATTTCCTAGAGAGACTATTAGACCAGTGAGCATTATTTCTTCTAGTCTGCCCCAAAACTGAAAAAAAGACCCAAAAATACCCTTGGAGAGAGTGACTGGGTCTTCAGAAGAACCTGATCCCCGATACGGATAGAAAGCACCCAAGGTGGAGGATGCCATCATGCCTCAAATCTGGAAAGACGCCAAAGTCAATAGCAAGGGACTGTGTGAGGTTGGCCTGAGCAGGTTTACAGTTGGCCCTCCCTAAGATAATAATACAGTCCAATGCAGGAACCAAATTTTAATCAAACTCCCTTTCCTAGTGTTTGATGCCCAAGCACTCTGGTGCTTAAATCAATGTTGATTAAATAAAGGAATCCTGGGAGGCTGAGGCAGAAGAATCAGTTGGACCTGGGAAGTGGAGGCTGCAGTGAGCCAAGACCGTGCCACTGCACTCCAGCCTGGGCAACAGAGCAAGACTCTGTCTCAAAATAAATGAATGAATGAATGAATGAATCCCTGACTGACGCCAAGATCCCAGAGTAGACAATGAAAATAAGTCTCACCCAGGCAAGGAATGGAAATTCTCCGTTCAGTCCATCCTAGGGAAGGCGGACTGAGGGAGAAGAGGGCAAAGCCAGATGCAAAGAGCAAGCAGCAGGTAAGAGAATGAGTGAGCTTCCAATGGGAGAGCTACAGTGTCAAGCACTTATTAAACGCACCACTAGATTCCAAGGTACATGCTATTGAAGCTTCAATCTATGGATAAAGAAGTGGTGTTTTAGAAAAGGTAGAAAACTTGGCCAAGGAGCTAGTAAGTGATAGAGCCAGAACATGAATCCATGTATGACTGCTCCCACCAAGAGAGCAAAAAGTGCACACAAACAAGCAACTTGCTGGGCCCTGAAACAGGCCACTGGAGTCCTTGCCACACGGAAATCTTTCTTTTTTTTTAAGACAGGGTTTCACCACGTTGGTCAGGCTGGTCTTGAACTCCTGACCTCAGATGATCCGCCTGCCTTGGCCTCCAAAGTGCTTGGATTACAGGCGTGAGACACCACGCCTGGCCTAGCCACATGGAAATCTTAACTCAGGAGGCATATTCAGTGAGTTACCCCGACGAAGAGATGGATGGCTAACCCAACTAACATTTTTTTTTTTTTTTGATACAGGGTCTTGTTCAGTCGCCCAGGCTGGAGTGCAGTGGTACGATCTCGGCTCGCTGCAGCCTCCATCTCCTGGGTTCAAGCAATTCTCCTCCTCAATCTCCTGAGTAGCTGGGACTACAGGAACACACCACTATGCCCAGCTAATTTTTTTATATTTTTGGTAGAGACAGAGTTTCATCATGTTGGCCAGGCTGGTATGACCTCAAGTGATTCACCTACCTCAGCCTACCAAAGTGTTGGGATTACAGGTATGAGCCACTGAGCCTGGCCCCAACTAATATTCTTATAGGTCCTTTGTCTGACAAGAAAATGACTGCATATCAGAAGGTAAGAAAATGCACACATTCAGTCTGGGCGTGGTGGCTCACACCTGCAATCCTAGCACTTTGAAAAGCTGAGGCAGGCGGATCACCTGAGGTCGGGAGTTCGAGACCAGCCTGACCAACATGAAGAAACCCTGTCTCTACTGAAAATGCAAAATTAGCCGGGCATGGTGGTGGGCACCTGTAATCCCAGCTACTTAGTAGTCTGAGGCAGGAGAATGGCTTGAACGCAGGAGGCAGAAGTTGCAGTGAGCTGAGATCACACAATTGCACTTCAGCCTGGGCAACAAGAGTGAAATTACATCTCAGAAAACAAAAAAGAAAGAAAAGAAAATGCACACTCTCCTAGCACAAATTGCACATCCCTGAGGCCGGCTGAGAAATTACCAAGCAAAGAATGACACAGTAAGGTAGAATATGATGTAACCAGGAAAAATGGCAAGTATAGACTACATGAAAATCTATATATAAAGTAATATGGAGGGAATTAACAGTGCCCCAAGTAATATGCACATATTTACAATTACCAAAAAAAGGAAAGCTGGCAAATATAGACAGAAAGACCCATAACCAGCTGTGAAGAGATAGTGCTTTAAGTTCACAGGATTTTTTTCCTATAAAGCAGTGCCACTCAAAGTATGGTCCCCAGACCAACAGTAACTGCATTCCCTGGGTGTATGTTAGAAATGCCAATTCTTGGTCCTCGTGCCAGACTTATGGAAATTTTAGGGATGGGGTCCAATATCCTGTTGTAACAAGCTCTTCAGGTGACCCTGGTGCGTTTGAGAACCACTGTAATAAGAAAATTATTTTATTTCTTTTCTTTTTTTTTTTTTTGAGATGGAGTCTCACTCTGTTGCCCAGGCTGGAGTATAATGGCACGATCTTGGCTGACTGCAACCTCCGCCTCCCAGGTTCAAGTGATTCTCCTGCCTTAGCCTCCAGAGTAGCTGGGAGGGATTACAGGCACACAACACTATCCCCGGCTAATTTTTGTATTTTCAGTAGAGGCGGGGTTTCACCATGTTGGTCAGGCTGGCCTCAAACTCCTGAACTCGTGATCCGCCCGCCTCAGCCTCCCAAAGTGCTGGGATTACAGGCGTGAGCCACCGTCATTTTTTTTTTTTTTTTAATAGAGATGGAGTCTCACTATGTTGCTCAGGCTGGTGTTGAACTCCTGGCCACAAGCAATCCTCCCATCTTGGCTTCCCAAAGTGCTGGGATTACAGGCATCAGTCACCACAGCCAGCCCCAAAAAAATTATTAAAACATATGAATACACAGATAAAGTCTAATTCACTTCAACTTTGCAAATATTTCTTGAGCACCCACTAAGTGCCAAGCATCATGGAGGTAATCAATAAATACTTGTTGAATGACTTTCTTGTTCGTAGAAAGTAAATGCCACTTAACCCTGGGAGAGGGCTGTTCTAGGCTGCTCTCCACACACACTGGCTGCTGCTAGCAGGTATCTATTGTGTGATCCGGAAGCTTTGAGTAGCACTGCAATATGCTGGAGATAAGTAGTGCTCCGGGGCACGTCGCAAGGCGGGGTGGAGGGCCAGGATATGTGCATCTCCCCCTGCTCTTGCCCAGACCACGCTACAGCTCCAGCTGCTTCGGCCTCGGAACCCACAGGGCCACCACGGGGTGAAGGTGTCTGGGTGAGCCACCTCCGGCCCTCCTCCGGCTCCGGCCCTCCTCCAGCTCCGCCCACTCAGGTGCCTGAAAGACACCAAAGTGGACAGGCCACATGAAAGCTCACTAGTGTGCCAAGCTGGAGAAGTCACTGCAGGGGGGCGGGACACTGCGAGTCACCCGAGCCACGTGGCCGCGCGCCAGGCCCAAGTAACAAGGTCACGGGGCTAGGGTTCGTTCCCCCACGGCGCCTAGGGCGGCTGCACAGCTGAAGCAGAGGCCGGCGCCCGGCGTGTCCACACCGGTTCTCCCGTGCTCCACGCGCGGTGCGGCCCTGCCAGCCTAGTCGGCCCGAGCTCTGCGCCGACCTCCGGCGGGCTGCCCCTACTCACCCCGAGGGAAGCAGAGCCGCGGCGCCCGGCTTCCCGCCGCAACCAGGTAGCGGGGAATTCGCAGGGAACCGGGACGGCCACCTGACTGCGCTTAGTGAAGCCGAGGCGCGCGAGGCCTGCTGGGACTTGTAGTTCCTGGTTGCCCACGCCGCGGTTCCGCTGCCGGCACCGGGGAGGCAGAGGGGTCTCAGGCCCTTACTCCGTCAGGTCGCCCTGTTGCTTTGCCAGAGCGGCGGACTTGGAATCTTACTGAAATGCTTTTTTTTTTTTCTTTCATGATTCAGTCCCCGTAGAGACTGCCACAAATTGCCAACGCCGACTATATTTCAAGTCGTCATAGCGGGGTATTGGGAAAAGTTTTCAATTAGCAATAATCGCGCCTTGGACAAACCTCCTTGGCTACGATACTGCGCAGGGCTCTTACTGAAATATTTTCTTCAAGACATTCTAACTAGGTGTTAGGTTCGTGTTAAATGAATGATAGAGTGGATTTGTAGGGTGTTTTTGGTTTTTTGGGTTTTTTTGGAGACCGAGTCTTGCTCTGTCGCCCAGGCAGTGCAACCAATTTTTTTTTTTTTTTTTGAGACGGAGTTTCGCTCTTGTTACCCAGGCTGGAGTGCAATGGCGCGATCTCGGCTCACCGCAACCTCCGCCACCTGGGTTCAGGCAATTCTCCTGCCTCAGCCTCCTGAGTAGCTGGGATTACAGGCACGCGCCACCATGTCCAGCTAATGTTTTGTATTTTTAGTAGAGACGGGGTTTCACCATGTTGACCGGGATGGTCTCGATCTCTTGACCTCGTGATCCACCCGCCTCGGCCTCCCAAAGTGCTGGGATTACAGGCTTGAGCCACCGCGCCCGGCCAATGTTTTTGTGTTTTTAGTAGAGATGGGGTTTCACCATGTAGGTCAGGCTGGTCTGGAACTCCTGACCTCAAATGATCCGCCTGCCTAGACCTCCCAAAGTGCTGGGATTACAGGCATCAGCCACCGTGCCCGGCCTTGTAGATTTTATTGATTCATTCATTCATTCGTTTTTGTTTTTGTTTTGTTTTGTTTTTGTTTTTTATTTTTTATTTTTAAAGACGGGGTTTCACCATGTTGGTCAGGCTGGTCTTGAACTCCTGACCTTAGGTGATCCGCCCGCCTTCGCCTCCAAAGTGCTTGGATTACAGGCGTGAGCCACCACGCCCGGCCCATTCATTCCTTTTGAGACAGTCTCCCTCTGTCGCCAGACTGAAGTGCAGTGGCACCATCTGGGTTCACTGCAACCTCCGCCTCCCAGGTTCAAGCTATTCTCCCACCTCAGCCTCCTGAGTAGGTGGGATTACAGGCGTGTGCCACCACACCTGGCTAATTTTTTGTATTTTTAGTAGAGATGGGGTTTTGCCATTTTGCTCAGGCTGGTCTTAAACTCCTGAGCTCAGGCAATCCACTAGCCTCACCCTCCCAAAGTGCTAGGATTACAGGCTTGAGCCACAGTGCCTAGCCGTAGATTTTAAAGAAGATATTAGATATTAAATAAGTCTCTTACAATACTGTATTTGAATTTGTACAATTAGATTACATATTAAGATATTAAAATTAGGTGAAGAAGAAATTTACTGACGATTGATGAATGATAAAAATATAAGAATATCACACTATTGCACTCCAGCCCAGGCAACAAGGGCGAAACTCCATCTCAAAAAAAAAAGAATATGCTGGCCAGGCATATTGAGACTTCATCTCAAATTAAAAAACAAAAACAAAAAAAACCACTTTAGTGCAAAGCATAGCCAAAACACTCTTGAAGAAGAAAAATGTGTTTCAACAACTTGCCCTTCCATATCTACATGTATTATAAAGCTATACAAATTAAAACCACATGATACTGGAATAGGGAAAGGCAGAGGGGGAAATGGAACCACCTACAGGGCCCAGAAACAGATGCAGGCATCTATGAAATGAGATCTGGCTGGAATTATAGTTCGAGGGAAGATAGACTATTCAGTACCTGGGCTGGAACAAGCAGTTATCTGTTGGATCCCCTATGCAAAAACTAATTCAAGGTAGATTAAAGATTTACAGGGGAAATTAAAGCATTTTAAAATTACAACTTTTTTTCTTCTATCATTCCCCCAAAATTGTAACTTTTTCTTTTTTTGCAATAATGAGTTATCCCAGAATTAATTATTGAAAACACATGTTCCCTGACATGTATATGAAATACTACCTTTTTATATTGGATAATTCTCTGCTCTATTGATAGATCTCTTCATTTTGTTTTAAATATTGTATCTTTTAATATATTATTTTTAAATTTGTCCTTTTTATTGAAAAGTCATCAAGAACATTCTTTTTTTTTTTTTTTTTTTTTTTGGTTTTGTTGTCCTTTTTTTTTGGTTTTTTGTTTTTTCAGGGTTTGGCTTGGCCACAGCAAAGGAGGGCAAAGAAAGAAAACTCCTGGAATTTTCTGCTCCTTTTTTTTTTTTTTTTTTTTTTGAGAGAAAGAAAAGAAAAAGGAATTAAAAAAAAGGAAGAAGGAGAGGAAGAAAGAGGAAGAGGGAAAGAGAATGGGAGTGTTGCTTTATTGCCTGGGCTAGAATGCAGTCTAAAAATGGGTATTGAAAACCTCTTTTATGCTTAATAATGAAAACAGGAAAAAAAAAAAATGAGGGAAGAAAACAACAAACAAGCAGCCAATCAATATTTCATTTAAACCTGTGAGTAGGTGTGATGAGGTACTGATAAGAGTGTGTATTTTGTGTATTTAAAGTGGAGAGTTCTATAAATGTTTATTAAGTTTACTTGTTCCAGATCTGAGTTCAAGTCCTGGATATCCTTGTTAACTTTCTGTCTCATTGATCTGTCTAATATTGATGTTGAAGTCTCCCACTATTATTGTGTGGGAGTCTAAGTCTCTTTATAAGTCTTATGTATCTGGGTGTTCCTGAATTGGGTGTGTATATATTTAGAATCGTTAGCTCTTCTTGCTGCATTGATCCTTTTACCATTATGTGATGTCTTTCTTTGCCTCTTTTGATCTTTGTTGCTTTAAAATCTATTTTATCAGAGGTGAGAATTGCAACTCCTGCTTTTTATTTATTTATTTATTTATTTATTTTTGCTCTCCATTTGGTTGGTAAATCTTTCTCTATCCCTTTGTTTTGAGTCTTTGTGTATCCTTGCATGTGAGATGGGTCTGGATGCAGCATACTGATGAGTTTTGGCTGTCTTTTGATTGAGGGGTTTAGTCATCAGTTGATATAGATTCTTCATTATAAAGATATTCTTTATCTTTTGGTAAGTTTTTGGGATGACTGATACTGGTTGTTCCTTTCTGTGTGTAGTGCTTCTTTCAGAAGCTCTTGTAAAGCAGGCCTGGTGGTGATGAAATCTCTGCGTGCTTGCTTGTTCGTGAAAAATTTTATTTTTCCTTCATTTATGAAACTTAGTTTGGCTGGATATGAGATTCTGGGTTGAAAATTCTTTTCTTTGAGGATATTGAATATTGGCCCCCACTCTCTTCTAGCTTGTAGGGTCTCTGCTGAGAGATCTGCTGTGAGTCTGATGGGCTTCCCTTTATGGGTAACCTGACCATTCTCTCTAGCTGCCCTCAGAATTTTCTCCTTTATTTCAACCGTGGTGAATCTAACGATTATGTGTCTTGGGGTTGCTCTTCTTGAGGAATATCTTTGTGGTGTTCTCTGTATTGCCTGGAGTTGAGTATTGTCCTGCCTTGCTAGATTAGGAAAGTTTTCCTGAATAATATCTTGAAAAATATTTTCCAGCTTGGATTCATTCTCTTTATGACATTCGGGTACACCTATCAAACGTAAATTAGGTCTTTTCACATAATCCCATATTTCCTGTATACTTTGCTCATTCCTTTTTACTTTTTCTTCTCTGATCTTGTTTTCTCCTTTCATTTCATTTAGTTGGTCTTCGACCTCTGATATCCTTTCTTCTGCTTGATCAATTCGAGTATTAAAACCTGTGCATACTTCGTGTAGTTCTTGTATTCTTCAGTTCCATTAATTCACTTATATTCCTTTCTAAATTGTCCATTCTCGTTAGGATTTCATCAAACCTTTTTTTCAAGGTTCTTAGTTTCCTTACATTGGGCTAGAACAGGTTCCTTTAACTCACAGAAGTTTCTTATTATCCAATTTCTGAAGCCTAATTCTGTTATTGGAACCCACTCATTCTCCATTAGGGCTTGTTCCCTTGTTGATGAGGAACTGTGATCCACTGTGGAGGGAGAAGCATCCTGGTTTTGAGTACTCTCAGCCTTCTTAGGCTGTTTTCTTCCCGTCATTGTAAATTTACCCACCTGTCGTTTTTGTAATTACCGACTTTCAAATTAGGTCTCTGAGTGGACATCCAACTTGTTGATTCCCAGTGTCAAAATCCGAGCAACGCACTGTGCTGGCCAAAACAGCGGTGCCAAGACTCCTGGTGTTTTTCTGCCCGGGAATCTCCGGTCTGGCTTCCCTCCTGGGTCTCCCTTTCAATCAGCTCAATAGGCGACTCTGCCTTCCCGGAGCTCCAAACATCCGCCAAAAAGGGAACCAGTCCCATTCACTCCCACACCGGGAACCGCCGCGCCAGGGAGCCGGCAAAACCATCACGCCGGCCACAAGAGTCGTGCTGGCGACCCTTGGGGCTCCTCCGCTGGGAATCTCCTGGTCCGTGAGCAAAAAAAGTTCGCCTGAAAGTGTGGCGTCTTCTCCTTCTCTGCGCTTTCACTTGGAGCTGCAATCCCGAGCTGTTAGTAATCGGCCATCTTGGATCTCTCTCCAAAATTATAACTTTTTTTTTTTTTTTTTTTTTTTTTTTGAGACGGAGTTTCACTCATGTTACCCAGGCTGGAGTGCAATGGCGCGATCTCGGCTCACCGCAACCTCCGCCACCTGGGTTCAGGCAATTCTCCTGCCTCAGCCTCCTGAGTAGCTGGGATTACAGGCATGCACCACCATGCCCAGCTAATTTTTTGTAGTTTTGGTAGAGACGGGGTTTCACCATGTTGACCAGGATGGTCTCGATCTCTTGACCTCGTGATCCACCCGCCTCGGCCTCCCAAAGTGCTGGGATTACAGGCTTGAGCCACCACGCCCGGCCCAAAATTATAACTTTTAAAGAAAGGAAAACATCCTTATGATCTCAGGGTAGGGTTTATTAAGTGCCATAAGCATAAACTGTAAAGAAAACTTTTTTTTTTTGAAATGGAGCCTCACTCTGTCACCCAGGCTGGAGTGTAATGGCGTAGTCACAGCTCACTGCAACCTCTGACTCCCAGATTCAAGCGATTCACCTGCCTCAGCCTCCTGAGTAGCAGGAACTGCAGGCGTGTGCCACCATGCCTGGCTAATTTTTGTATTTTTAGTACAGACGGGGTTTCACTATGTTGGCCAGGCTGGTCTCAAACTCCTGACCTTGTGATCCTCCCACCTCGGCCTCCCAAGGTGCTGGGATTACAGGCATGAGCCACTGCGCCCGGCCCAAGAAAACTTTGATAAATTTAAACTACAGTAAATTTAAGCACTTGTCTTTATTGAAAAGCAACATAGACTGAGCACAGTGGCTTATGCCTGTAATCACAACACTTTGGGAAGCCAAGACAGGAGAATACCCTGAAGCTGGGAATTAGAGACCAGCCTGAGAAACGTAGTGATACCCTTTGAGACTACAAAAAATTTAAAAATTAGCTGGGCATGGTGGCATGTGCCTGTAGTCCCAGCTACTCTGGAGTCCAAGATGGGAGGATCGCTTGAGCCAGGAGTTAGAGGCTGCAGTGAACTATGATGGATCTTGCCACTGCACTGCAGCCTGGGCAACAGAGAGAGAGCTAAACCCTGTCTCTAAAAAAGAAAAAAAAGATAATTGCAACGTAAAGGCATCGATACTATAGAGTTAAATAACACAGCCCCCACCATCTAAAGTTTGCTATGTATAAGCATTAAGATAAGAAGATTAATAACTTCCAAATAATGTGAGAAGTGTTAAAATTGAGGTATGAACAAAGTTGCTTAGGAATAGAAAAAACGGAGCATTTAGGCCAGGCGTAGTGGCTCATGCCTGTAATCCCGGCACTTTGGGAGGCCAAGGCAGGCGGATCACTTGAGATCAGGAATTCCAGCCCTGTCTCTACTGAAATAACAAAAATTAGCCCGGCATGGTGTTTCAGGCCTGTAATTCCAGCTGCTCGGGAGGCTGAGGCAAGGGAATTGCTTGAACCTGGGAGGCAGAGGTTGCAGGGAGCTGAGATCATGCCACAGAACTCCAGCCTGAGCAAGACTCTGTCTCAAAGAAAAACAAACAAAAAGATGCAATGGATGCAATTAAATACAGTAATTAAATACAGTAATAGACATAAAGATATTTATTTATGATCTCAGGTGATTTGCCTGTCTCAGCCTCCCCAAGTGCTGGGATTACAGGCGTGAGCCACTGAGCTGGACTGAAATATTTAAATTAAAATTGAAAACCTAAAACCTCAGAGAGAGAAGATGCAATAAACACAGTAAACACTTAAATTTTTTCGACAAGAAACTATAGGTTAAAAAAGAACTTAATTTGGTTACTATAACTGAACTAAGTGGAGCTATGGAATTGTTACTTGCACTCAGGCTAGTGGTTAACCCTGAGGAATGGGGACCGAGGTGGGGAAATAAGAGTACTTTCAGTTTACACTCTGGTCCAGTTACTGTCCAGCATTGTAAGAGACCAGAGTGTAAACTGAAAGTACTCTCATTTCCCGGTTCATTGTACAAACAATGAATGTGTAAACCTTTATACTAAAAATTAAGGGGCCGGGTATGGTGGCTCACACCGGTAATCCCAGCACTTTGGGAGGCTGAGGCAGGCAGATTCCCTGAGGTGGGAGTTCAAGATTAGCCTGGCCAACATGGTGAAACCCGACTCTACTAAAAATACAAAAGTTAGCCCGGCATGGTGGTGCGAGTCTATAATTGCAGCTACTCTGGAGGCTGAGGCAGGAAAATCGCTTGAAACTGGCAGGCGGAGGCTACAGTGAGCAGAGATCGTGCCACTGCACTCCAGCCTGGGCAACAGAGCAAGACCCTGCCTCAAAAATAAAAAAGATACGTGGTGGCTCTTGCCTGTAATCCCAGCATTTTGGGAGACCGAGGCGGCTAGGTCACTTGAGGTCAGGAGTTCAACACCAGTCCGGGCAACATGGTGAAACCCTGTCTCTACTAAAAATACAAAAGTATTAGCCAGGCGTGGTGGCACATGCCTGTAATGCCAGCTACTCAGGAGGCTGAGGCAGGAGAAACACTTGAACCCGGGAGGCAGAGGTTGCAGTGAGCCAAGATCATGCCACTGCACTCCAGCCTGGGTGATACAATGAGATTCGGTCTCAAAAAAATAATAATAAATAAAATAAAATAATAAGGGCCAGGCACAGTGGCTTATGCCTATAATCCCAGCACTTTGGGACACCAAGGTGGGAGAATCACTGGAGTCCAGGAGTTGGAGACCAGTTTGGGCAACATAGTGAGACTCCCATCTTGAAATAAATAATAAAATTAATTATTTAAGCTTGGAACAGTAACTGACACCTGAAATCCAAGTGAGTTGAGACGCTAAGACAGGAGGATCATTTGAAACCAGAAGTTCAGGACAAGCCTGGACAACAGAGTGAGATCCCTGTCTCTCTTCCCCCGCCCCCCACCCTCTCAACCCAGCTTTTCCCAACCCCAGGAAGAAGTGGGAAGAGAAGGCCGAGATCCCTGTCTCTAAAAAAAAAATGAAAATAGGCCGGGCGCGGTGGCTCATGCCTGTAATCCCAGCACTTTGGGAGGCCGAGGCAGGTGGATCCCGAGGTCAGGAGATCGAGACCAGCCTGGCCAACATGGTGTAACTAAAAATGCAAAAAAATTATGTGGGCATGGTGGTGCATGCCTGTAGTCCCAGCTACTTGGGAGGCTGAGGCAGAAGAATTGCTTGAACCCAGGAGGCAGAGATTGCAGTGAGCCAGGATCACACCACTGCACTACAGCCTGGGCAACAGCGGGAGACTCCATCTCAAAAAAAAAAAATGAAAAAATCACCTGGAAAGCTTTAAAAGCCTCAGCCATATCCAGCACTGGCACCCCTTCAATTACTGGGAACGGGACTGAGTCACAGGTATTTTTTGTAAAGCTCCCTATAGGATTTCAATGCACAGCTGAGGTTAAAAAATCCTGATTTAGAGTCAAAGAATCTTCTTTGAACTGGGTGACTCACAGCAGGTTTTCTAATTTTGGCAGAGCTTTAGTTTCCGTCTTTTTTTTTTTTTCTTTTTTATTTCCCCACTAATAGAAACTATAGTTTCCGTCTTGATAAAATGGAGTTAATACTATTGTCAGTCCTACCTACCTCAAAGGTGCTTGTGAGGATCAAGTGCGATGGTGTGAGTACTTTGGAAGCTGAATGTTGCTGTTCAGAGGAGTGTCATGACACTGAGAAGAAAATCCACACTCTTTGCCTGACCCTCCTGGCTCTCCAGAGCCTGGCTCCACTCCCTCTGTCCGGCCTCGTTTCCCAGCCTTCTCTTCCCTGGCTGACTTCACTCCAATCACATCAGCTTTCTTTCTGTTCCTCAGTCTGCCAAGCTGGCTGCAGCCTGGGCAGCCATTACACTTGCTCTTTCCCCATATCTTCAATGGTCTGCTGCATCCTGGCAAACTGTTCTCTGTGCTAATGTTACCCTCCAAAGAGGCCATCATCAATTACCCCTATCTACCCACCCACCCCACATTCCCCGAGACACGCTCTACCTCCTTACACCGCTTCATTTATTAAATTTATTTAAATTCACATCAATACTTGAATTTTGCGGGGAGTGGTCAGTTTGGTACAGATGCTCTTTATTTTGTTGGACCTTATGTCCAAATATAAATGATTAAAGCTCAGGTCATTTCTTCTTCATGTCTTCCCATGTTACAGCAGTGGTACAGGCTCAATGTGAAGAGTCAGACTTGCTTTGTTGTTGTTTTTGAGACAGAGTCTCTGTCACCCAGGCTGGAATGCAGTGATGCCATCTCGGCCCACTGCAACCTCTGCCTTCTGGGTTCAAGTGATTCTCCTGTCTCAGCTTCCTGAGCAGCTGGGATTACAGGCACCTGCCACCACGCACGGCTAATTTTTTGTATTGTTAGTAGAGACGGAGTTTCGCCATGTTGGCCAGCGTGGTCTCAAACTCCCAACCTCAAATGATCCACCCGCCTTGGCCTCCCAAAGAGCTGGGATTACAGGCATGAGCCACTGCAACAGGCCTATGATGTGAAGAGTCAGACTTGTATTTTCAAGATCTCAAGATGCTTGCCTGTGGGTGAACTCTTTTAACTGTGCCAGTTTGTCACTTTTTATTACTTCCCAGATGGAGTGGAATACTTGAAATTTTATCACTGATTTGCCTAAATAGCTTTTGTCTGTTTTCTCCACTAAAAAATAAGCTCCATGAGAGCAGAGATTGGGCCCATGGTGCTTGGCACACAGTAGGTCCTAGGTGCTGAGGATACAGTGGTGAATACAGCAAGCTAAGTCTCAGCCTGTTATGATCCTGAATGTTTGTGCCTCCCCAAAATTCATATGTTGAAATCCTAATCCTTATGGTGATAGTAAAAGGTGGGGCCTTTAGGAGGTGCTTAGATCACGAAGACAGACCCTCATGAAGGGGATCAGTTCCCTTTCTAAAAGAAGCTCAGAGGGGACTTGTGTGCCCCTTCTGCCATGTGAGGACACAGCAAGAAGACATCATTTGTGAACCAAGAAAGTGGCCCTCAACAGACTCCAAATCTGCTGGTACCTTGATGTTGGACTTTCCAGCCTCTAGAACTATGAGAAATAAATTTCTGTTGTTTATAAGCGCCCCCAGCTGGACCGATGCTGCCCCTGTGAAGCATCATTTGGCTGGGGTGTAGGAAGAGGAATGTACAATACACAAGCAAAAAACTAACAGTTGCGTGATATCAAAAACCCTGGGAAGGAAAGAAGCAGGGTGTGGTAAAGAGTAACTGAAGGCCGGGAGAGTGGCTCACACCTGTAATCCTAGCACTTTGGGAGGCCAAAACGGGAGGATCACTTGAGCCCAGGAGTATAAGACCAGCCTAGGCAACATGGTAAAACCCTCTCTCTACAAAAGAACACAAAAAGTTAGCTGAACATGGTGGTGTGCACATGTAGTGCCAGCTACTTGGGAAGCTGAGGTGGGGGGATCGCTGGAGCCCGGGAGGCAGAGGCTGCAATGAGGCATGATGGCACCACTGCACTCCATCCTGGACAACAGAGTGACACCCTGTCTCAGTTTTAAAAAATAATTTTAAAAAGAGTAACTGAGCAGAGGCTGGGTGCAGTGTCTTACGCCTGTAATCCCAGCACATTGGGAGGCCTAGACAGGTGGATCACTTGAGGTCAGAAGTTTGAGACCAGCCTGGCCAACATGGTGAAACCCTGTCTCTACCAAAAATATAAAAAATTAGCCAGGTGTGGTGATGCATGCCTGTAATCCCAGCTACTTGGGAGGCTGAGGCAGGAGAATCACTTGAACCTGGGAGGTGGAGGATGCAGTGACCAAGCTCATGCCACTATACTCCAGCCTGGGCAATAGAGCAAGACTGGATCTCAAAAACAAAGAGTAACAGAGCAGAGACTGTAGATGTCTAGTTTGAATGCTGCAACCTGATGCCTAAGGAAGTCAGCCACAGGGAGGAAGGAGAAGATTGTTCCAGATATGGGCAACAGCAAGTGCAAAGGCCCGGGATAGGAATGGGCTTGTCATGTCTGAGGAACAGACAGGAACTCAGCATGACTGAAGCAGAGAATGGTATGAGAGGAGGCACATTGCATTCTAGTCCAAGTACACAAGGAAGCCATTGAAAAGTTTTAAATTGGGAGGAGATATGACCAGATAAGCTAAAGATAAAGTGTAACTAAAACCTCTTGGTTTTGGCCGTGCTCTGGGCCTGCATTCTTTCTGTAATGTCAAGATGGTATATAGCCTTCTGTACCTCACGGCGGGGTTGGACTTCATTCTGAAGTCTCCCACACGTACATGTTAAGTCAATTTGTATGCCTTTTCTCCTATTTAAAAAAAAAAAAGAAAAGAAAGATGGGAGACCGAGGCAGGAGGATCACTTGAGCCCAGGAGTTCAAGATAAGCTGGGACAACATAGCAAGACCCTGTCTCTACAAAAAATGTTTTTAAAAATTACCTGGGCATGGTGGCACACGCTACTCAGGAGGCTGAGGTGGGAGGATCTCTTGAGCTTGGGAGGATATCGGTTGCAGTGAGCCAAGATCACACACAGTGGGTGACAGAGTGAGACCCTGCCTCAAAAAAGGAAGAGAAAATGAAAGGAAGGAAGAAGGGGAGGGGAGAGGAGAGGAGAGGAACTAAGCAATCAAAGCCATAGATGGAAGCAAATAGTTTATTTCGGAATCTGCCAGAGTCTCAGTTGTGTTTCAGGGCAGCAAGTCTGGGGGATTGGTGATTGGGTGTTTTTCTTTTTCTTTTTTTTCTTTTTTATCATTTTTCTTTCTTGCTGTTTTGTTTTTCTTTTTCCTTTTTTTCTTTTTTATTTTTTTTCTTTCTTGTTGGTGATTGAGTATTTAAAATGCTGTCCAAGAGAGATTTTCATGCAGGTTGCTGTATATCTTGTCCCAGAAGCGAATCATCTAGAAGAATAGAAGAAAGCATCACACAGCAAGCCAACCAGAGAAAAAGCAAGAGAAACCAAAGTACCAAGTTCCTCTTGAAAGCAGCAGATCACTGCAGAGGAAGTAGTGAGGAAACGGCTCAGAGCAGGAGGGAGAAGCTTGAGGGCTTGTGGTAGGGCAAGCAGCAAGCCACAGTGTGGTTGCCAGTAGCTCCCCAAAGGCAAGGACGCCCTGCGGGGATTGCGCTGAGAAACGCGGCATCAGGGGGAAGCCTGAGCTGGAACCCAGGAATCTGGTGTAAGCACCTGCCCATGACCGGGGACGCCCTGGCAGGACAAAGGCAGGCAGTCCAGAGCAGGCCCGGATGATCAGGGTTCAGCTACCAGAGGTGGCAGCTTCAGTGTAGCATTTGCCAGGGATGACCAGTCCATACACCACAGGCACTTTGTGTGCTGTGGGTAGAAGAGTGGCTGGCGAGGGAGAGGGAGGCCTGCTGGTTCTGGACGACTTTCACAAGGTGCTCACATTGACCTGACCTGCTAGAAGGCTAAGGGGTTTTTTTAACACCTGAAAGGAAGTAAATCAAGAGGAATAATCAAGAATTAATTCCCAACCCAAGGCCCGAATGACATAGAGGACAAGGATTATTTTATTGTTGTTTTTAGATGGGGCCTCACTCTATCGCCTGGGCTGGAGTGCAGTGGCCCGATATTGGCTCACTGCAACCTCCGCCTCCTGGGTTCAAGCGATTCTCCTGCCTCAGCCTCCGGAGTAGCTGCGACTACAGGTGTATTTTTAGTAGAAAGGGGTTTTCACCATATTGGCCAGGCTAGTCTCAAACTCCTGACCTAAAGTGATCTGCCCACCTCAGCCTCCCCAAAGTGCTGGGATTATAGGCATGAGCCACCACACCAGGCCTGAGAACAAGCATTTCTTATCTGCCTCGGACTCGCTGAGGAATCCCAAAAAAGGCACATCACCTGGGCACTTCAGAGTTCTTATCTGTCATAAGGAAAGGAAGAATTCCATGTGAAAAGCAGCTGATAAGGACAGGAGCCATGGCTCATGCCTGTAATCCCAGCACTTTGGGACACAGAGGTGAAGGTTAGTTTGAGTTTAGGAGTTTGAGACCAGCCTGGGCAACACAGGTGAGAACTCGTCTCTACAAAAAAAAAAAAAAAAAGTTAAAAGAAAAAAATTTTTAAACAGAAGAACGTTGATATATCTCAATAAGGGTAAAAAGTATGGTTTTATTTTTATTTTTATTTTTTTTTATTTTTTGAGACAGGGTCTTGTGTCTCAAAAGGCTAGAATGCAGTGGCACGGTCATGCCACACTCTCTACAGCCTTGACCTCCCAGGCTCAAGTGATCCTCCTACCTCAGCCTCCCAAGTAGCTGGGACTACAGGCATGGTGCATCATGCCCAGCCAATTTTTGTGTTTTTCCTGGAGACAAAGTCTCACTATGTTGCCTAGGCTGATCTCAAACCCCTGGGCTCAAGCTGTAAGGGTCATTGCTGAGTTTAAAATGAGGAAACTGAGGCCAGTATAAGAAAATTAAATGTCATGTTTATTCAGCTCCCGAGTGAGGTTCCATAGTCCCGGGGAAAGGGGCCAGAGAAATCGCGTGGACTTCCTGGGGCATGGGGTTTTTATGGCTATGAGGAACGAGCAACAGCTGGGTGCTCTGATTGGCTCCAGGGGAGCAGGATTGAGATGGGGCGGGCCGCTATTGGTTGTTGGGTTGTTGGGTGGGTTTTCCCGTGTGAGAGCCGGCCAGATTTGCATTAGCTGGAGCCTTCCAGGGGAGCCGTGCGGCAGAGCTAGGTGCTGAGCGCAGAGCCTGGTGCCGGGTGCAGGGGTGGGTGTGTCCAGCCTCCCAGCGAGGCAACCGGCCTTATACAAGCTATCCTCCCTACTCAGCCTCCCAAAGTGCAGTCATGAGCCACTACACCTGGTCTGAACCACAACCATGTGAATTCCTTTTTTTTTTTTTTTTTTAGATGGAGTCTTACTTTGTCACCCAGGCTGGAGTGCAGTGACACAATCTCAGTTCACTGCAATCTCCACCTCCCGGTCTCAAGTGATCCTCCCACCTCAGTCTCTTAAGTAGCTAGGACCACATATACACACCA
>NW_022436960.1:25118341-25139703 GCF_009761245.1 Sapajus apella
GGCTAATTTTTGTATTTTTAGTAGAGATGGGATTTCACCATGTTGGCCAGGCTGGTCTCAAACTCCTGACCTCAGGTGATCTGCCCGCCTCTGCCTCCCAAAGTGCTGAGATTACAGGCGTGTGCCACTGCACCTGGCCGGCCAATATTTGTTTACATCATATATACACACAGAGTACATGTATACTGTTATTTATCAAGCACTTGTTATTGGCAGATGCTAGTGTAAGTGCTTTAAATATATTTTCTTACAAAATCCTGATGAGATATGAGATAGACATCATTTTTATCCTCATTTTACAGTTGAGCAACATAAGGTGTAGGGTTAAATAACTTGTCCAAGATCATTCTGTAAGGATATGGGTGGGGTTCAGCCCCATGAGCCCAACTTCAGAGCCCACATTCTAAAATGGGCAGCCCACTCTGATCATAGATATATTCTTTTTTTCTTTTCTTTTTTTTTTTTAAAGACGGGGTTTCACCATGTTTCACCATGCTGGTCTTGAACTCCCGACCTCAGGTGATCCGCCCGCCTTGGCCTCCAAAGTGCTTGGATTATAGGCATGAGCCACTGCGCCCAGCCAGAGAAAGAATCATTTGAAGCAAATGTCTGGGGCCAAAGTAAACTATACTCTGAGGTCTTAACAGGAAATAGGCAAAGTGGTTCAGCAGTAATCCTTTATTACCAACCATTAATTGATCACAGCTCACAAACTAATAGGCAATATAGACTGGCAGTTAGGCAAGCTGTCTTCCAGTCCTGCCCATGCCACAAATTAGCAATTGACGTTGGACCAGTCCTTTCCCCTTCCTGGGCCTCAGGATCCTCTTTATAAAGTAAAGGAATTTTACAGGTAGAGCTCTAAGGGCTCTTGCCACTCTCACATTCCATGATTCTTTGAGCCTGTAAACAATGTCCCACTTCCTGTAGAGTATGTCTCCACTCACCAAAAAAATGACACTGGGCCAGCTGTGGTGGTTCACACCTGTAATCCCAGAACTCTGGGAGGCCCAGGCAGGGGGATCATTTAAGGTCAGGAGTTTGAGACCAGCCTGACCAACATGGTGAAGCCCCGTCTCTACTGAAAATACAAAAATTAGCTGGGCGTGGTGGCGCATGCCTGCAGTCCCAGCTACTCGGGAGGCTGAGGCAGGAGAATCGCTTGAACCCAGGAGACAGAGGTTTCAGTGAGCCAAGATTGCATATTGCACTCCAGCCTGGGCGACAGAGCTAGACTCCATCTCAAAAAAAAAAAAATGACACTGATGTGGAGGGCACAAGTGAAGTCAGCCCCTGTGCTGAACACTCTCTGTATCTTCCCAGGTGCTCTCTCTGCCCTTCCTTCCTGCCCTGTGCCCCAAGAAGCTGACCTGCAAGAGCTGCATCCCTGGGCTCCCCTACTCTCTGTCTTCTAGCTGGTTTTGGACAGTGGTAGCATGATCCGGAGATTGGAAGGCAGAGGAGAGAGAGACCTGGATGTCTGGACATATACTCACATACTCACACACTCACACACCACCAGCTGCTGCCCTTCCTGCTGGCGTTCTGGCAGTGGCTGAGCTCCCCTCCTCTCATGGCTCCTGTCTGGACACTTCTGCCATAGCCCCAGCTGTCATTGGGCTTCAGGAACACCATTCTCACACCGTGTCCCTTTAAACCTAGGGGTAGTGATGGCTTCCTGCTGCTGCTAGTCCCTGGTAGCTTCCCCATCACTTGTTGGTTCCTTTAACTGCCCATAACTCTGCTAAGTAGTCCATTCATTGAATGTTCTGTTCTGCATGTAAACCCTTGAATGTGCCATCTGTTTCCCATAGGATCCTTACTGCTACAGCCCTAGGAGGGATGGCTTTCCTCCTTGTCCTTGCTACTGTGACATTGGAAATTCCATGTGTCATGAGCCAAAACAGGAAACCTAGAGCTCCTTTAAGAGTCCTATAGGCATGCTTGCTTCAGCAGCACATATACTAAAATTGGAATGATACAGAGAAGATTAGCATGGCCCCCTGTGCAAGGATGACACACAAATTCGTGAAGCATTCCATATATAAAAAAAAAAGAGTCCTATAGGCATAGGGGAGGGACAGTGGGGTGTGGGGAGTTGGAGAGAGATAGCATGGGGAGAAATGCCAGATATAGGTGATGGGGAGGAAGGCAGCAAATCACACTGCCATGTGTGTACCTATGCAACAAACTTGCATGTTCTTCACATGTACCCCAAAACCTAAAATGCAATTTAAAAAAAAGAGTCCTATAGGCATCCCCAATAAGCCCTAGCACTAACAGAGAACCTCGAAATAAGCACTTTTAGGGCAAGAGAGCAGGAGTCTCCAAGTCTTCCATAGCACCAACACTGATGTTGTATCAGCCAGAAGTCTAGAAAAACATTTTTTTTTTTTGAGACAGAGTTTCATACTCGTCGCCCAGGCTGGAGTGCAGTGGTGCAATCTTGGCACACCACAACCTCCACCTCCTGGTTCAAGCGATTCTCCTGCCTCAGCCTCCCGAGTAGCTGGAATTGCAGGTGTCCGCCACCACCTCCAGGTAATTTTTATATTTTTAGTAGAGATGGGGTTTTGCTATGTTGGCCAGGCTACTCTCAAACTCCTGACCTCAGGTCATCTGCCAGCCTCCCAAACTGCTGGGATTACAGGCATGAGCCACCACGCCCAGCCTTAGAAAAACTTTTGAGAGAGGAAAACATGGAGTCAGTCTGGGCACAGTAGCTGACAATTCCAGCATTTTGGGAAGGGATTACAAGCCTCAGCCACTGTGCCCAGACTGACTCCAGCAGGAGAATTGTTTGAGCCCAGAAGTTCAAGGCCAGCCTGGGCAACATGGTGAGACCCCATCTCATCGAAAAATAAAACAAGATTAGCCATGCATAATGGCACATGCCTATAGTCCCAGCCACTCAGGAGGCTGATGTGGGAGAATCATTTGAGCCTGGGAGGTTGAAACTGCAGTAGCCAAGATCGCACCACTGCACTCCAGCCTGGGCGACGAGTATGAAACTCTGTCTCAAAAAAAAAAAAAAAAAAGGACTCATACACAAGGACCTGAGTTTGAATTCTGACTCAGCCATACTCATATTGACTGAGACTTCCTTCACCTTAGATTCTTCATCTGGAAATTGGGAATAATTATACCTGCCTCTCAAGCTTGCTGCAAGGATTGAATAAGACAACCTGTGTGAGCGCTTAGCACAGTGCCTGGCACATACTAAATAGATGCCCAGTAAATGTTAATTCCCTTCCTATTAGGCAACTGAGAAGCCAAGAGAGCAATTGGTTGAGGTAAGGTAGCTTCCCCAGAAATACCATACCGCCTCCTGCAGTTCTCCAGTGGAAGAGGCAAGCACTGGTATGGCAGGGGACCAAGGCGGAAAGAAAAGAACAATTCATCAGAAACCAGCCTTTTGTCAGGAAAAAAAAAAAAAAAAAACCCGCTCAAACCCAACTGCAGTGAGCAATTAGGAAACAATAGCTAAATACTTTCTATAATTAGAGAGAGAGGAGCCATCGCAAGCGATCCAAGTGCCTTTGTCTACACTGACCCTCGCACCCGAAGAAGATCTTGGCCCACGTGAGATGGAGTCTGGGGATCTTGGCATCTTTTTTAGTTTTTTTGAGAAATTAAATCTCACATCTCACATCACACTTCTGTTGCCAAAAAAGGAGGGCAGGAAGCGGTGAGGACCCTCTCATCAGAAAAGAAAGACAATTGAAGATGTGACACTCGGCAAGGGTGAATTCAATCCTGAAAGAGAAGGGGGTCTTGCCATCTGCCCCGAGAGCTGCTAACATGCTGATGTGGCAGGAGGAAAAAGCAGATAGTCCTTGGCATCCACCTTTTTGCCAACATCTGAGGAGAAGCAAATCCATTTTTTTTTTTTTTTTTTTTTTTTGGGACAGAGTTTGGCTCTTGTTGCCCAGGCTGGAGTGCAATAGCACCATCTCTGCTCACTGCAAACTCCACCTCCCAGGTTCAAGTGATTCTCCTGCCTCAGCCTCCAGAGTAGCTGGGATTACAGGCGTGCGCCACCATGCCCAGCTAATTTTTGTATTTTTAGTAGAGACAGCGTTTCACCATGTTGGCCAGGATGGTCTTGAACTCCTGACCTCATGATTTGCCCTGCCTCGGTCTCCCAAAATGCTGAAATTACAGGTGTGAGCCACCGTGCCCAGCCTTTTTTTTTAGACCGTCTCACTCTGTCACCCAGGCTGAAGTGCAGTGGCCTGATCTCGGCTCACTGCAACCTCTGCCTCCCGGGTTCAAGCGACTCTCCTGCCTTAGCCTCCTGAGTAGCTGGGATTACAGGCATCCACCTCCATGCCCAGCTAATTCTTGTATTTTTAGTAGAGACAGGGTTTCGCCATGTTGACCAAGCTGATCTCAAACTCCTGACCTCAAGTGATCCACCCATCTCAGCCTCCCAAAGTGCTGGGATTACAGGTATGAGCCGCCTTGCCCAGCCAAAATCATTACTTTTAACAATGGGTTTTGCAGACAAAAGCAAAGGAGAAGAACGTCCCACAAATATTAGTGCTAGAGAGTTGTTCTCTTGGTCTTGACAGCAGAAGCACACCAGCTTCTTTGCCCCAAACCTTTATTCCTAAGCCGGCTCCAGGTTCCCAACTGGACCACCTTCTCTTCACTCTCCTCAATCCCTTCACTAACAGCCCCCTGACCCTTCTTTCCATATACCCTTCTCATCTTTCTTCTCCTTTCAATTTCTACCGTCACAAGCATTGTCAAGCTCCCCGAACATTCCAAGTCTAGACCTTTCCACAGACTTTTATCTGACGCCCCTCCTTTCACACTCCACCCTTTCATAGACATTCCACAAAACACCATCAGACGGGTTTCCTAAAATGCTACATTCACTGTGCCATCCTCTATACTGGAGTTTTCTGAACTATTGTTCAAGTTCCCCTGGTGGTAAGCAAGACAATTTTAGGTGTTGTGATACACACTGTTGGTGTACTGCCCAGGTGTCCAGGCCAATACACGCCACGCTAGGCTGCTGAGTGTCCCTTGCTAATAGCTCACAGCTGCCCGGTTCTCCAAAAAATTGATGGGGCAGAAGGGAGCTGCCTTACCAGGAAATGCCTGGAAGGTTACACCCTGGCTCCCACAGCCAGTGATGGACAAATGTCCCATCACCTAGAGGTGGGATGCTTTTATGGCACTATTCATGACCGAGCTCCCTCTGGGAAAAGGTTCTGCTGAAACCATATCATTGCTTGGCTTCTCTTTCACTGTCCTGTTTCCCCTACTTCCTCCTGGCAGCATTCGTTAAGTCACTACAGCAAGAATCCCTATTCCAGCTGGGTGTGGTGGCTCATGCCTATAATCCTAGCACTTTGGGAGGTTAAGGTGGGCAGATCGCTTGAGCACAGGAGTTGGAGACCAGGCTGGGCAACATGGCGAAACCCCATCTCTACTAAAAATACAAAAACCGATGTGGGAGGATCACCTGAGCCTGGGGAGGTCGGGACTGTAGTGAGCTGTGATGGAGCCACTGCACTCCAGCCTGAGGGCAACAGAGTCAGACCCCATCTCAAAAAAAAAAAAAAAAAAAAAAAAGAATCCCCGTTTCAGGCTCTGTTTCTAACACAGGTGGTAATGGTAAGTGGATGAACTCTTTTTAATAGGTATTTAAATAAGTACTAGAAAAATTATCATTAGCACATCTCATTCAAGATACCAGGTATGGCTGGGCACAGTGGCTCACGCCTATAATCCCAGCACTTTGGAAGGCCAAGGCAGGTGGATTACCTGAGGTCAGGAGTTTGAGACCAGTCTGACCAACATGGTGAAACCCCCTCTCAAATAAATAAATAAATAAATATCAGGTATACTATTTTTTAGGCTGTGATTAAATTAGCTTAAGTAAAAAAGGGAAAAGAAGGTTGGCTAAAATAGGCCAACACCATGGCTCATGCCTGTAATCCTACCTAGGAGGCTGAGGCAGGAGGATTACAGTGAACTGAGATTGTGCCACTCACTCCAGCATGGGTTACTGAGCGAGACTCTGTCCCTAAATAAATAAATGAAGGAGATAGCCACACAGGAGGCACCAAGATCTGGCAACATTCGTGAAGGTGATACCTGAATGACTAAACTCTGGGAAACCTTACCAAACTCAAATACTCTGTGACAGTCATACCCAAATAGGGTGATTTGTGTCCCCCAGGGGACCTCTGGCAATGTCTGGAGACATTTGCAATTGTCATGAATTGGGAGATGCTACAGGTATCTAGTGGGCAGACATCAAGAGTGTTGCTGGACATCTTACAATGCACAGAACTGGCCTGTGACTCATATTTTAAGATTCTGTCGGGCACGGTGGCTCACACCTGTAATCCCAGCACTTTGGGAGCCCAAGGTGGGCAGATCACTTGAGGTCAGGAGTTCCAGACCAGCCTGGCCAAAATGGTGAAACCCTGTCCCCACTAAAAATATAAAAATCAGCTGGGTATGGTGGCGGGTGCCTGTAATCCCAGCTACTCAGGGAGACTGAGGCAGGAGAATCACTTGAACCCAGGAGTCAGAGGTTGCAGTGAGCTGAGATGGCACCACTGCACTCCAGCCTGGGCGACAGAGGTAGACTTCATCTCAAAAATAAAGATACTTGGGGGAAAAAGAAGACAGTAAAAATTGGGAAATATTTCAGCTCCCCAATTCTCCTTCTGTACAGATTTACTTCCTTAGGAGTTTTCACATTTTTATAACTAGGTATTTCATCAGACTTTTCACTCTGATACACCAAAGTAGATTGTATTGAAGCTGAAAAACATTATTTCTTCATTTAGATTGGTATTTACATTCCAAAAGACTGTCAGTTAAATCCACCTTTATTCCTCCCATGTGCTTTTGTTTCAAACATTCAGAATCCAAGTAGTAGCAGTTTGTGAGGATAAGAGAGAAAAGAAGACAACCAGGCTTTTTTTTCTAAACCTGGTGAGCTTTATTGCAGCCTGATGTTCTGCCTTTCCAATCCAGCCCTGGAGGTGGGTCATCTCATTTATGTCAGGGCCCCTGTTACTTAGATAAGTGGGTAAGTTGCTAAGAGGATTTGCTTTCTTCTGCACATTTTCACGTAAGGCTTTCAGGAAGATACTCTGTTTCTTCTTTTTTTTTTCCTTCTTTTTCAACCTGGATTTTAGATTTAGGGCACACATATGCAGGGTTGTTACCTGGGTATACTGTGTGATGCTGATGTATGGGGTATAAATGATCCCATCACCCAGGTACCCAACAGTGTTTCGACCCTTGTCCCCTCCCTCCTTCGCCACTCCAGTAGTCTCCAGTGTCTACCATTGCCATCCTGACGTCCATAAATATCTGATGTTTAGCTCTCGCTTTTAAGTGAGAATATGTGGTATTTGGGCCGGGTGCCGTGGCTCATGTCTGTAATCCCAGCACTTTGGGAGGCTGAGGTGGGCAGATCACCAGATTAGGAGTTCAAGACCAGCCTGACCAATAGGGTGAAACCCCGTCTCTACTAAAAATACAAAAATTAGCCGGGCGTGGTGCTCCGCACCTGTAATCCCAGCTACTCGGGAGGCTCAGGCAGGAGAATCACTTGAACCCAGGAAGCGGAGGTTGCGGTGAGTTGAGAGTGCACCATTGCTCTCCAGCCTAGGCGAGAGAGCAAGACTCCAACTCAAAAAAAAGAGAATATGTGGTTTTTTTTCTTCCTGCCGTAATTCATTTAGGATATTTTATGTCTTGGACATTGGACTGCTGCAAACTGTTTTTGGGGGAGAAAACTGATCAATTTTGAAGTCTAAGATGCCTGCAATTCAGTTCTGTGAGAGGCGATGGAGACCAGTTGTTTTCACTCCATCACTCCCTGTCCAGAAGGAACATTTACTGTGTATTTACTATGTTCCAGGTATTGAGCCACCATTAAGCACCAGGCTGTGTTTCAAGAACACTGATATAAATAAGATGATGTTCCCGCCCTACTGAGAAGCCCATAGTTCAGTAGTAGGCACATTATTTTATGTTGTAATTGTGCAATTAATTTAACATAAGTGGTGTATGTGTGAAGCAAAGTTAGTAGGAGGCCATCATTTGGACTAGCCTCCTGCACTGGGCCCCAGCAGACCAAACCAGAATGGAGTCACTTGTACTAAGGGCCAGATGATGAAACTGAAACAGGCCAGTTTTCCTAAAAAACAAAACAAAATAGGAGGGTCCAGCTGGGTATGGTGGCTCACTTCTGTAATCCCAACACTTTGGAAGGCCAAGGTGGGAGACTTGCTTGAGGTCAGGAGTTCCAGACCAGCCTGGCCAACAAGCAAGACTCCATCTCTCTTTCAAAACAAAACAAAACAAAACAGAACAGAACAGAACAGAACAGAAGATCCCAGTCAACCTGAATCAGCATAATAAAGCAATCACCTCTGTTTTAACTCTTTAGGGAAAGAAACTTGAAAACAACCAATCTACATTTTGCTTTCTGTTTTTGCTTTTTTTTTTTTTTTTTTTTTTTGGGCGGGGGTCTCCCTCTGTCGCCCAGCCTGGAGTGCAGTGGCACAATCTCAGGTCACTGCAACGTCTGCCTCCATATTCAAGAGATTCTCCTGCCTCTGCCTCCCAAGTAGCTGCGACTAGAGGTGCACACCACCATGCCCAGCTCATTTCTGTATTTTTGGTAGAGATGGGGTTTCGCCATGCTGGTCAGGTTGGTCTCAAACTCCTTAACTCAAGTGATTTGCCTACCTTGGCCTCCCAAAGTGCTGGTATTACAGGCATGAGCCACTGCACCTGGTCTGTTTTGCTTTCTTCAGCCGTTTTCTTTTTCTTTTTTTTTTTTTAATGTTTTTTTTCTTTAAAGATGGGGTTGGCTGGGCACGGTGCCTCATGCCTGTAATCCCAGCAATTTGGGAGGCCGTGGCAAGCAGATCACGAGGTCAAGAGATTGAGACCATCCTGGCCAACATGGTGAAACCCCGTCTCTACTAAAAATACAAAAATTAACTGGGCATGGTGGCATGCGCCTGTATTCCCAGCTACTCAAGAGGCTGAGGCAGGAGAATTGCTTGAACCCGGGAGGTGGAGGTTGCAGTGAGCTGAGATGGCGCCACTACACTCCAGCCTGGCGCCTGGCGACAAAGCAAGACTCTGTTTCAAAAAAAAAAAAAAAAAAAAAAAGATGAGTTTTCACCGTGTTGGCCAGGCTGGTTTCAAACTCCTGACCTCTAGTGATCCGCCCACCTCGGCCTCCCAAAGTGCTGGGATTACAGGCATGAACCACCATGCCCAGCTTCTTCAGCCCTTTTCTACCTATCAAGCCAACCTCCGCTGCTCAGCTCATCAGAACACTCATTCTGTTTTCTAGAATGAGGTGTTAGCTGATTCTAGAATAGCAAATAAAAACCAATTAAGATCTTTAAATTAAATTTGTTGTAATTTTGTCTTTTAACAGTAGACATGTGTGTAAAGTAATGCTGGGGAGGGGGTGAGCCCCTCTGTTCCTGTTCTAATATAGCACAACGTGGGGTGGTGGCTCATGCCTGTAATACCAGCACTTTGGGAGGTCAAGGTAGAAGGATTGCTTGAGCCTGGGAGATGGAGGCTACCATGAGCTGTGATCATGCCACTGCACTACACAGCCTGGACAACAGAGTCTTGTCTCAAACATAAATGATTAAGTTTTAAAAATAAAAATAAAAATGGCTGCGAGCAGTGCCTCATACCTGTAATCCAACACTTTGGGAGGCCAAGGTGGGCAGATCACAACATCAAGAGATAGAGACCATCCTGGCCAGCATGGTGAAACTCAGTCTCTACTAAAACTGCAAAAATTAGATGGGCGTGGTGACATGTGCCTGTAGTCCCAGCTATTCTAGAGGCTGAGGCAGGAGAATCCTTGAACCCAGGAGGCGGAGGTTGCAGTGAGCTGAGATTGTGCCACTACACTTCAGCCTGGGCAACAGAGCAAGACTCTGTCTCAAACAAAACAAATAAATAAAAGAAAAGAAAAAATACAATAGAGCACAATGAAGTTCAGGATTCAGCAGCTGGGTTCCAGTGTGGACTCTCCAACTTGCTAGATGAGAGATCCTGGGCAAGTCCCTGATAATGTCTGCTGCAAAAGGAGCAATTGCAATTCCTTTTAGAAGTCTGGAAGAACATACACCAACTTAAAATGAACATTGTCTCTGAGTGGTAGGATTACAGATAATTTTTTCTTTTCTTTTGCTTGCTTCTATTTTTAAAGTTTTCCATGGAAGAACAAAATTCTTTGAAATCAGAAAAAGAGAATGACTAATTATTTTCCCCCCTTTGAAATGGAGTATCACTCTGTTGCCCAGGCCAGAGTGCAGTGGCGCCATCTCAGCTCATTGCAACCTCTGCCTCCCAGATTCAAGTAATTCTCCCCTTGACCTCCCGGGTAGCTCGGATTATAGGTACATGCCACCACACATGGCTAATTTTTGTATTTTTAGTAGAGACAGCGTTTCACCACGTTGGCCAGGCTGGTCTCAAACTCCTGACCTCAAGTGATCTACCCGCCTGAGCCTCCAAAAATGCTGGGTCTGGCCAAGAATCACTAAATTTTTAAAACATAGCTTAATTCCCAGAAATATGTTGTAAGAGAAACTCTTTCTTTCTTTTCCTTCTTTCTTTCTTTCTCTTTCTTTCTTTCTTTCCTTTCTTCCCTTCTTTCCTTTCTTTCCCTTCTTTCTTCTTTGTTTTGGAATTTTTAATAGAGATGGGATTTCTCCATGTTGGCCAGGCTGGTCTCAAACTCCTGGCCTCAAGTGATCCACCCACCTCAGTCTCCCAAAGTGCCAGATTACAGGCAGGAGCCACCATGTGCAGCCAAGATACACGCTTTTTAAAGCATTTTTCCTCCTCTTCCCCATTCACTATTTGTCTTTCTATGGGCCTATCTGGCAATGTTCCTCAAAGGTTAGTTTTTAGGACCACCTACTTCAAAATCATTTGGAGGACTTACTAAAATACAAATTCCAAGCTCTATACCCAGATTCAAACTGTCCAGAGTGGGATCCAGAAAGCGGCATTTTTTTTTTTTTTTTTTTTTTGGAGACAGGGTTGCTCTATCACCCAGGCTGGAGTGCAGTGGTACAATCACAGCTCACCTCAGCCTCAACCCCCATCCTCAAGTGATCCTCCTACGTCAGCTTCCCAAGTAGCTGGGACCACAGGGGTGTGTGCCACCTAGCTAATTTTGTTTATTTTTTTTGTAAAGATGGGATCTCCCTGTGTGGTCCAGGCTGGTCTGGAACTCCTGGGCTCAAGTCATCCTCCTACCTTGGCTTTCCAAAATGCTGGGATTACAGGTGTGAGCCACAACACCCAGTCCAGAAATCTGTATTTTTAAAGTATTATTATTATTATTATTTTGAGATAGAGTCTCACTCTGTTGCCCAGGCTGCAGTGCAGTGGCGCAATCTCAGCTCACTGCAACCTCCACCTCCTGGGTTCAAACAATTCTCCTGCCTCAACCTACTGAGTAGCTGGGATTACAGGCACCTGTCACCACTCCTGGCTGATTTTTATATTTTTAGTGAGGACAGGGTTTCACCATGTTGGCCAGGCTGGTCTGGAACTCCTGACCTCAAGTGATCATCCCACCTTGGCCTCCCAAAGTGCTGGGATTACAGGTGTGAGCCACCACACCTGGCCCAGAAACATATATATATATAAAATATTAAAATATATATATATATAATATATATATTTTATATTATATATATATGTTATATATAATATATACATATTAAATATACATATATTTTTTAAGCAGCTCTAGGTAGACACTAGATACTACAGAAAGCTATATTTTAACATGCTCCCTAATGATGCTTTTCTGTACCATAAGCCTGAGCAAATGAAGCATTCTATTTATATTAATTTTCCAGATAACTAAGGTTTCCACATATGACACTTTTTTTTTTTTTTTTTTTTAAAGACAGGGTTTCACCATGTTTGTCAGGCTGGTTCTGAACTCCCAACCTCAGGTGATCCACCCGCTTTGGCCTCCAAAGTGCTTGGATTACAGGCGTGAGCCACCATGCCCAGCCACATATGAAACTTAAAAATGTTTTACATGCCTCTAAAATAAGTTTGCTAAACAGAGTTTAAGATTTTCTTGGGGACTAAGGCTCACATTCATGTGATCGTATATTAATATGCAGTCATTCCTTCAGGGCCTGTTGAGCTGTGAGACTGTCTACCCTCACTAATGGAGCCCTGGGCTGCAATACCTTCATAGTTCTATCAATTTTGTACTGTTATTTATCATCTAGTATCTGTTATTTCTCACTTTTAAAAATCATTCACTTACCACCTCCTAGCACACAAATTGCCTTGCTAAAAGAAGCTAGGGCCTCTTACAGAAATGAGTCATTTCAGACCTGGGGATGGAAATGTACAGCATAATCCTGGAATACCTTTTTTTTTTTTTTTTTTTTTTTTGAGACGTGTTTTACTCTTGTTGCTCAGGCTGGAGTGCAATGGTGCAATCTTGGCTCACTGCAACCTCTGCCTCCAGGGTTCAAGAAATTCTCCTGCCTTAGCCTCCTGAGTAGCTGGGATTACAGGCGCCCATCACCATGCCAGGCTAATTTTTCTATTTTTAGTAGAGACGGGGTTTCACCATATTAGCCAGGCTGGTCTTGAACTCCTGACCTCAGGCGATCCACCCGCCTTGGCCTCCCAAATTGCTGGGATTATAGGCATGAGTCACCGCGCCCAGCCTGGAATACCTTTTATACCAGAAAGCAAGGGAGCCATCAAAGACTACTGGGGTTGAGTCAAAAAGAACTCAGAAGCTAACGTAGAGAACCTCCTACTCACTAAAAGTAGGACAATTTGAGCATCAATAGGCTAAAAACATCAATAGATGAAAGCATATTAAGTGTATTTAACTCCGTGAATTTATAATGCTACTAAAAAAAATTTTATCAGTCACCACTGAAGCATGCTAGCAAAGCACCTAATTATTTTTAAAACTGGTCATTAAAGAGAAAGAATCAGGCATTTATTTTCTCTTTCCTTTGTGATCTGCTCCAAAGGGTACCTAAATAGTGGAAGAAAAAAATTCTCTTGGAATATGAAGTAGTCTAACTACTAAATGGAAACAAGAATGAGAACATCACCAATTTGCAAATCCTAATGGTGTATGGGTGTAGCAATGATCATATACGGTTGCTAACAACACAGGAAAGACCATCAGACGTTGGATCCTTCAGATAGAAGTAAGCACCACCCCCTGAGAAGTTTCTTCGTACCTCCTCCCACTGTTCTGCACAAAAACAAAACCTGAATCTGATCAAGCCTCTAGGTCTAATGAAGAATTTATAGGAAACATACAGATGAGGGACATGTTAAACAACATCATAAGCTACAATAACAAAACCAAGGCTATGGCAAACTGAAAGGCAAATGACCCAATTTCTTCAACAAAATATTACATTAAAAAAAAGAGATGGAGGGGGAGCCTATAAGTAAAAGAGATAAAATATATGAAACACATAAAAATATAGTCAGGACAATGTGACTATTGTTTGGATAGTTGATGATATTAAAGAATTAACTGTTTTAAGCCAGGCGAGGTGGCTCATGTCTGTAATCCCAGCACTTTGGGAGGCCAAGGTGGGTGGATCACCTGAGGTCAAGAGTTCAAGACCAGCCTAACCAACATGGAGAAAAACAGTCTCTAAAAAAAATAAATAAATAAAAATAAAATAATTAATTAATTAACTGTTTTAAATTTAGGTGTGATCGTGGTACTATGGTTGTGGCTTTAATTTTTATTTATTTATTTATTTTATTTTTTATTTATTTATTTTTTTTGAGACGGAGTTTCGCTCTTGTTACCCAGGCTGGAGTGCAATGGCGCGATCTCGGCTCACTGCAACCTCCGCCTCCCGGGTTCAGGCAATTCTCCTGCCTCAACCTCCTGAGTACCTGAGATTACAGGCACGTGCCACCATGCCCAGCTAATGTTTTGTATTTTTAGTGGAGACGGGGTTTCACCATGTTGACCAGGATGGTCTCGATCTCTTGACCTCGTGATCCACCCGCCTCGGCCTCCCAAAGTGCTGGGATTACAGGCTTGAGCCATCGCGCCCGGCTTATTTATTTATTTTTTTGAGACAGAGTCTTGCTTTGTCACCAGGCGCCAGGCTGGAGTGCAGTGGTGCAATCTTGGCTCGCTGCAACCTGCGCTTGCCGGGTTCAAGCAATTCTCCTGCCTCAGCCTCCTGAGTAGCTGGGACTACAGGCATAGTGCCACCACACTCAGCTAATTTTTGTATTCTAGTAGAGACAGGGTTTCCCCATGTTGGTCAGGATGGTCTCGATCTCTTGACCTCCTGATCTGCCCTCCTCGGCCTCCCAGAGTGCTGGGATTACAGGCATGAGCCACCATGCCCAGCCCGGTTGTGTTTTTTTAAAAAAGGAGGCCTTGGCCAGGTGCAGGGGCTAATGCCTGTAATCGTAACACATTCGGAAGTCAAGGCAGGAAGACTGCTTGAGCTCAGGAGTTTGAGACCAGCCTGGGCAACATAGCAAGATCCTGTCTCAACAAAAAGTTAAAAATTAGCCAGACGTGGTGGCACAAACTTGTGGTCCTAGCTCCTCGTGAGGCCAAAGCAGGAGGATTACTTGAGACCAGGAATTCAAGGCTGCAATGAGCTATGATTGCACCACTACACTCCAGCCTAAGCAACAGAGTGAAACCCTGTCTCAAAAAAATAAAAAGGAGCCCTTATTGGTTAGAGAAACATGCTGAAATATTTACAAATGAAATATGATGTTTGACATTTGCTTCAAAATAATGTGAGTGAGAGAGAAGGAAGGAGGGATATGACAGGCAAGATTGGCCCTGTTTTGACAATAATTTAAACTGGAGCAAGTTCATCTCATTTTTCTATTTTCTCTGCCTTTGAAAATGTTTGAATTTTCTTTCCTTCTTTCTCTCTCTCTTTTTTTTTTTGAGAGAGTCTTGCTTTCTTGCCGAGGCTGGAGTGCAGTGCTGCAATCACAGCTCACTGCAGCCTTGACCTCCCAGGCTCAAGCGATCCTCCCACCTCAGCCTCCCAAATAAATAGCTGGAACTACAAGCATGGGCCACCACGTCTGTCTAATAACTTTTTTCATTTTTTTGTTTTCTTTGTCTTTTTAAAATTTCTTTTTCTCTTTTTGTAGAGACAGACTCTTGCTATGTTGCCCAGGCTGGTCTTGAACTCCGGGACTCAAGCAATCTTCCCACCTTGGGCCATGATATGGTCAGGCTTTGGGTCCCCAACCAAATCTCACCTTGAATTCTAATCCCCATAATCCCCGTAATCTCCTGTGTCAAGGGGGAGATCAGGTGGAGGTATTTAATCATGGTGCTCAACAAACAAAGAAAAAATTAGCCAGGCATGGTAAAGTGCACCTGTAGTCCTAGCTACCTGAAAGACTGAGGTAAGCGGCAGGAGAATTGCTTGAGCCCAGGAGGTCAAGGCTGCAGTTAGCTGTGATCACACCACTGCACTCCAGCCTGGGTGACAGAACAAGACCCTGTCTCAAAAAAAAAAAGCTTCCAGAAGAGTAAGGTTTTGGGGAAAGAGGAATTCCACACTCACTACTGATAGGAACAGAAATGGATATAATCTTTCTGGAGAGCACTTTGGTAGTACTAAACACCTGCAAATATTTATATTCTTTTAATAAGTAATTCTACTTTAAAAAAATCGGTGTTGTCTGAAAATATTTTCAAGAATGTGTATAGCAACGAATTTTTAGTGAAAATAAAGGACTGATTAAATAAATGTTAGAAACCAAAATACCATTGCGAACAATAATAATAATATTTTAGAATTTTTAATGACTAGAAAAAATACTATCTTAAGAAAACAGGCCAGGTACGGTGACCCTCACCTGTAATCCCAGCACTTTGGGAGGCCGAAGTGGGCAGATCACTTGAAGTCAGGAGTTCCAGACCAGCCTGGCCAACATGGTGAAACCCTGTCTCCACTAAAAATACAAAAATTAGCCAAGTGTGGTGGTGGCCATCTATAATCCCAGCTACTCGGGAGGCTGAGGCAGGAGAATCGCTTGAACTTGGGATGTGGAGGAGGTTTCAGTGAACCGAGATTGAGCCACTGCACTCCAGCCTTGGAGAAAGAGAGAGATTCCATCTCAAAAAAAAAAAAAAGCAGATTACAAAACAATATTCACAGCTGGATTTCTATTGTATATATTATTTAAAAGGCTCGAAGGATATACTGTAAAATGATAGTAGTGATTATCTCTGCAGAGTAGGATTATGGATAATTTAAATTTTCTTCTTGTATTTCTCTGAAAATTTCAAGGGTCAATCATAAACTTGTAGAACATTTTATTTACGAAAAAATTCAGGCTGCCTGTGGTGGCTCATGCCTGTAATCACAGCACTTTGGGAAGCTGTATCAGTCCATTTTCATGCTGCCATCAACAACTGTCTGAGTTGTTGTTATAAATTACTATGTAATTTATAAAGGAAAGAGGTTTAATTGACTCACAGTTCAGCATGGCTGTGGTGGCCTCAGGAAACTTACAATCTTGGTGGAAGGCGAAGGGGAAGCAAGGCACCTTCTTCACAAGGCGGCAGGAAGGAGAAATGCTGAGGGAAGGGGGAAGAGCCCCTTATAAAACCATCAGATCTTGTTGGAACTCTGACTGTCATGAGAACGGCCTGGGAGAAATGTTGTTTATAGAGATGGGGGTCTCACTATGTTAACCAGGCTGGTCTTGAACTCCTGGCTCAAACAGCCCTCCCGACTCAGCCTCTCAAAGTGCTGGGATTACAGGCATGACCCACAACTCCTGTTCTGGAAGTTTTCGTCTTTTTATTTTTTTGGTGTGTGCGTGTGTGTGTGTGTGTTTAATTTTTCTTTGCCTTTTTCTTTTTTCTTTTTCTTTTTTTCCTTCTTCTTCTTCTGCCAAGCTTTGCGCAGAATTTTTTTTTTTTTTTTGAGACAGCTCCCAGGTGGGAGTGCAGTGGCACTGTCTCAGCTCATTGCAATCACTGCTTCCTGGGTTCAAGTGATTCCAGCAGCTCAGCCTCCCAAGTAGCTGGGATTACAGGCATGTGCTACCACACCTGGCTAATTTTTTTTAAAAATATTTTTAGTAGAGATGGGGTTTCACCATGTTGGCTAGGCTGGTCTCAAACTTCTAACCTCAGGTGATCACCCACCTTGGCCTCCCAAAGTGTTGAGATTACAGGCATATGAGCCACCAAACTCGGCCTCCTGGAAGTTTTAAATTTGCTCTATTTAATGAAGAATTTTAAGTTAAAAGGGCAATTGATAAGTGTTCTGGAGCCACTCAAAGCTACCTTTGAATTCCATCAACTGTGTGATACTGGGAGGTTACTTAAGATCTCTGGACGTGTTTCCTCATTTCTAAAAACAGTAACATCAGGAGATCATAGCCATTGGATAAGATCATTAATATAATGACATATTATCTGTAAATGCCTTAGCACAGGGACTGGCTTAGTAAATATTGTCTATAACTATCAACATCACCATTATTATATTATTATATCATTTTTGGCTCCTGTAGAATAAAACTCATAGTTTTGTAACAGTCATTTTTCTTTTCATGAAGATGCCTTTTTACTTGCTTCTGCATCTAAGCCAGTAGTTAAGATAGCTTATGGACAAGTTAGGCCGCTTTTGGTGCTTGCAAATAACAGAAACCCCAAGTTAAACCAATATAGCTGCAGCACTTAGGAGGTAAGAAGGACTAGACATTGTCTAACTGTGTTCTTGGTGAGTCCCTTGGCTCTGCCCTTCTGAGTGTTGAGTATTGTTTTTTGTGTTTTGTTTGTTTGTTTGTTTGTTTGTTTGTTTGTTTTTTGAGATGGAGTTTCCCTCTTGTCACCCAGGCTGGAGTGCAATGGCGCAATCTCGGCTCACTGCAACCTCCGCCTCCCAGGTTCAAGTGATTCTCCTGCCTCAGCCTCCAGAGTAGCTAGGATTACAGGCATTAGCCGCCACACTTGGCTAAGTTTTATATTTTTAGTAGAGATGGAGTTTCATCATGTTTGTCAGGTTGATCTCAAACTCCTGACCTCAGGTGATCCACCCACCTCGGCCTCCCAAAGTGCTGGGATTGCAGGCGTGAGCCACCCCGCCCAGCCATAAGTATTGTTTTCGACCCTATACGAATGTGCCTAGAATAAGGCAGTTGTTGACAGCACCTAAATCTACATGCTTCTTCACTCATATCCAGATGGAAAAAGAAGGAGTCCTGACTCACTACTGTTTAGTTAGATCTTGAGATTTCTACTGATTGGGAAAATGGTTTTGTTCGATTTTAAGGTTTTGTTTGTTTTTGGTGGGACTTAATTAGCTGATTCTAAAAAGGATCAGGACAAAACACTATTGAATAAGGAGAACAAGGTGGGAGGACTTACTCTAGCAGAAACAAAAAGCCACTAAACATATCAATACATGACATTTGTTATATAACACTTGCTACATGACAGAGGTGGCCTGCATTTCAGTGAGGAAAGGACAGGCTTTTTATTTTTATTTTTTATTTTGCTCAGATGTCTTGCATTGGAAAGAACAGGCTTTTTAATCAATGGTGCTGATAAAATTGAGCATCCATGTAGAAAAAATTGAAATTGTACTCAGTCCTATATCAGATCATGCACAATATTCAATTCCACGTGGAAATGACCTAAGTGTAAAAGGAAAAACTATAAAGCTTTTAAAAGATAAGGTCTCAGGACAGGGAAGAAGTTCTTAAACAAGACACAAAGAGCACTAACTACAATGGAAAAGATTCATAAATATGCTTACTTCCGAATTAAATTTTTTTGTTCAGCAAAAGACGCTGGGGCTGGGCATGGTGGCTTACAGCTGTTATCCAAGTACTTTGGGAGGCCAAGGCAGGTGGATCATCTGAAGTCAGGAGTTCGAGACCAGCCTGCCCAACATGGTAAAACCCCATCTCTACAAAAATACAAAAAATTAGCCAGGTATGGTGGCAGGCACCTGGAATCCCAGCTACTTGAGAGGCTGAGGCAGAAGAATCACCTCAATGCTGGAGGCAGAGGTTGCAGTGAGCTGAGATAGCGCCATTGCACTCCAGCCTGGGCAACAAAACCAAAACTCCATCTCAAAAACGAACAGGCAAACAAGCGAAAAAGATACCACTGGCAGAGTGGAAAGTCAAGCAGAGTAGTGAAAGGTATTGCAATAGATAAAGAACTATGCAGTACTCAAACTACGTGAAGAACTCTTACAAAGCAACAAGAAAAGCACATATAATTCAGCAACACATGGACAAGAGGCTTAAGCAGGAATGTCACAAGAAGGAAATCGAAGGTGCTTTTCCTCATCAGTAACCAGGGTAATGCAAGTTAAAATTGATGCTGTCATTACATACCAGGGTAAATTTTTAAAAGATGAGCATATCAGGTATTGGAGAGGTTCTTACTGGAGGTGGGAATGTAAACTGAAGCATCCACTTTGGAAAACGGTTTGGCATATCTGTAAATATGCAGGTAAACATACCCTGTGTCTCAGCAATCCACTCCCAAGTGTATACCCTACACCCTACAGAAACTGATGCACAAATATTCAAAGCAGCATTACGCATTTGTAACCTCAAATTGGAAACAGCTCAAATGTTCATCAGCAGCAGAACAGATAAAGCCTTGAACAAGTTAACCATTATCAGCTGTAACAAAAATAAGTAAACAATAATAATATTAATAGCTAACACTTATATAGGGCACTTACTATGTGCTAAATACTAGCCTAGGGGTTTAATATATGACTATTAATATGTATAACATTATATATTAATATATAAATAATGATTACAAATACTAATACAGGATCTACTATGTGCTAGGTACTGTTCTAAACATAGTTCATATCTGTGGACATTATATCTTTACACTTAACCTATGAGGAAAGGACTGTTATTATCCCCATTTTTCAACTGAAGAAATTGAGGTCAAGAAGTTAACTAGGCCATCAGGCCAGTCGTAGTGGTTCACACTTCAAATCCCAGCACTTTGGGAAGCCAAAGTGGGAGAGTCACTTGAGCCCAGGAGTTCGAGACCAGCCTAGGCAACATAGAGAGACTTCGTCTCTACCAAAAAAAAACCCTAGTGATATGGTTTGGCTGTGTCCTCACCCTAATTTCATCTTGAATTGTAGCTCCCATAATTCTCACATGTCCTGGGAGGGACCCAATGGGAGGTAATTGAATCATGGGGGTGGGTCTTTCTTGTGCTGTTCTCATGATAATGAATAAGTTTCACAAGCTCTGATGGAGAGCTCCTGTGCACACACTCTCTTGCCTGCCACCATTAAAGACATAACTTTGCTCCTCAATCGCCTTCCGCCATGATTGTGAGGCCTCCCAAGCCACATGGAACTGTGAATCTGTTAAACCTCTTTCCTTTATAAATGACCCAGTCTTGGATATGTCTTCATTAGCAGCGTGAGAACAGACTAATACACCTAGCTGGGCATGGTGGTGCATGCCTGTGGTCCCAGTTATCTAGAAGGTTGAGGTGGGAGGATAACTTGAGCCCAAGAAAGCGAGGCTGTAGTGAATCATGATGGTGTCACTGCACTTTAGCCTGGGTGGCGCAGTGAGACCCTGTCTCTGAAAAAAAAAAAGGAAAAGAGAAAACATTTTTTTAGCCAGGCACTGTAGCTCATGCCTGTAATTCTAGCACTTTGGGAGGTGAGGCAGGCAGATCACTTGAGAACAGGAGTTCGAGACCAGCCCGGCCAACATGGTGAAACCCTGTCTCTACTAAAAATGCAAAAATTAGCCATGCATCATGGTGCATGCTTGTAATCCCAGCTACTCGGGAGGCTAAGGCATGAGAATCACTTGAACCCAGGAGGCAGAGGTTGCAGTGAGCCAAGATCACACCACTATACTCCAGCCTGGGCAAAAGAGTGAGACTCTGTCTCAAAATAACAATAATAATAATAATTTTTATAATAAATATATTGGCCAGGCATAGTGGCTCACGCCTGTAATCCAAGCACTTTGGAGGCCAAGGCAGGTGGATCACCTGAGGTCAGGAGTTCAAGGTCAGCCTGACCAACATGGTGAAACCCTGTCTTTTTAAAAAAATTAAAAATAAAAATAAATAAATATATTAATTAACAGACTATTAAAAATTTTTCAAGAAATTAAGTAAAGAGAGGCTCATGAATTTTTTTAAGAAAAAAGGAGAAAGAGGCCAGGCATGATGGCTCAAACCTGTAATCCCAGCACTTTGGGAAGCTGAGGTGGGCAGATAACCTGAGGTCAGGAGTTCAAGATCAGCCTGACCAACATGGTGAAACCCTGTCTTT
>NW_022436960.1:25139803-25199387 GCF_009761245.1 Sapajus apella
AAAAAAAAAAAAAAAAAAAAAAAAAAAAAAAAAACAGGAGAAAGAGGCAAAAGTCCTGGTTATCTTAGGGGTAGTCTGAGGAAACCTGGAACAAATATATTTTTTATTTTTTTTCTTCACAAGATATCACACTGGTCCATTATATTTTTTTTATTTTTATTTTATTTTATTTTTTTAGAGGCAGGGTTTCACCATGTTGGCCAGGATGATCTTGATCTCCTAAACTTGTGATCTGCCTCCCTCAGCCTCCCAAAGTGCTGGGATTACGAGTGTGAGTCACCGTGTCCAGTGAAACAAATATATTTTAAAAAACAGATGCATTAAGATATAATTCACATACCATGAAATTTACCCATTCGACGTGTACAATTCAGTGGTTTTTATGATTATTCACAGAGTGGTACAACCAAAACCATTATATAATTTTAGAATTTTCTACCTTTCAATACTCCAGAAAGGAACTCCCATCCACTCACTGTCTGTTCCGTCTCTCAGTTCCTACTTCCCCCTGACTGCACGCATTCTATCCCCAGGCAACTGCTAATCTGCATTCCAACAGATACGCCTATTGTGAACAATTCAAATAAATGAAATTATATATTATCTGATCTTTGCTGGCTTCCTTCACTCAGCATTAAGTTTTCAAGGTTCATGTAAGTTGTATCATGTATCAGTACTTCATTTCTTCTTATTGCTAAGTAATATTTCAAGGTATGGATATACCACATTTTGTTTATCCATGCATCAGTGTGTGGAACATTTGAGTTGCTTCCACATTTCAGCTATTATAAATAATGCTGCTACAAGTATTTGTGTACAAGTTTGTGTGTGAACGTATGTTTTCATTTCTCTTGATTATATTAAGAGTAGAGGCTGGGAATGGTGGCTCACACCTGTAATCTCCCTCAGCACTTTGGGAGGTTTAGACTAAAAGATTGCTTGAGTCCAAGAGTTTGAGACCAGCCTGGGAACATAGGGAGATCCCATCTTTACCAAAAAAATTTTTTTAAATAGCCAGGTGTGGTGGTGTGGGCCTGTAGTCCCAGTGACTCAGAAGGCTGATGTGGGAGGATGGCTTCATCCCAGGAGGTTGAGGCAGCAATGAGCTGTGATCACGCCTCTACACTCCAGCCTACGTGACAAAGTTAGACCCTGTCGTAAAAAAAAAAAAAAAAAAAAAAAAGAATGGAACGGCTGGGTCATATGATATATTAAGAAAAGAGGTTTAATTGACCCACAGTTCAGCAGGTTTAACAGGAAGCATGTCTGGGAGACTTCAGGACACTTACAATCATGGCAGATAACAAAGAGGAAGCAAAGCACCTTCTTCATGTGGTGGCAGGAGAGAGAGAGAGAAAGAGAGAGAGAGAGAAGGGGGAAGTGCCACACACTTTTAAACCATCAGATCACACTCACTAGCATAGGACATCAGAACTCACTGTAATAGAACAGCAACAGGGAAATCTGCCCCCGTCATCCAATCACCTCCCACCAGTTCCCTCTCCCAACATTGGGAATTATGATTCAACATGAGATTTAGGTGGGGACACAGAGCCAAACCATATCATATGGTAACTCTCTGTTTAAAGTTTTGAGGAACTGCCAAACTGTTTTCCAAAGTGACTGCACCATTTTACATTCCTGCCTGCAATGTACAAGCATTTTAATTTCTCTACATCCTCACTAACTCTTGCTATTGTCTATTTGGTTTTAGCTATCCTAGTGGGTAGGAAGTGGTATCTTGTGTTTTGGAGCAAAGTTCATGACTGTAAATTGGATTTAACCTTGAACTCCACAAGGAGAGCCCCTTCCATCCTCAACCTTCACCCAGCCCCTGCCAAGTCTCTCATATCTCTGGTGAGAATGGGCTCCTGTCTATGAGCAAGGATAGGCTTAAGTTGGTCCCACCTGATGCAGGTCACCGCAACTTCTGTGTTGTTCCCCTATTGGCTAGGGCTGGACCACCCAGTCTAAGCTGATTCCAATTGGTTATTTTATTTTATTTTATTTTATTATTTATTTATTTATTTATTTATTTTTGAGACAGGGTCTCGCTATGTTGCCCAGGCTGGAGTGCAGTGGCTATTCACAGGTGCAATCCCACTACTGATCAGCACAGGAGTTTTGACCTGCTCCATTTCCAACCTGGGCCGGTTCACCCCTCCTTAGGCAACCCGGTGGTCCCCCACTCCCGGGAGGTCACCATATTGATGCCGAACTTAGTGTGGGCACCCAATCGGCATAGCGCACTACAGCCCAGAACTCCTGGGCTCAAGAGATCCTCTAGCCTCAGCCTCCCGAGTAGCTGGGACTACAGGCATGCACCACTGCACCTGGCACTATTGGTTATTTTAAAGAGAGCAGCAATATAAGATGGTTATGGAACAGGTGACTAAAGGTGACTCAGGTCAGAACAGATGACCAGGATGAGTAGGATTCTAAATATGTGGATACAGAGGGGGATGTGCAAGTGGGACCTGTAGTTTCAGCAAGAGGAATAGGTGCAGGTAACCAGGGGAACAGATGTGAACTACTGATTAGAACTGGGAAGAAGTTTGTTTACTAAAACTAGGGGTAAGGGGGCAAAGAGAATAAGGAAGTTAAACTTTAAAATGGAGAACAAGAACACAGAAACTGAACATACTGGCATACTGATTCTTTGAAATTTGGAACTCACTGTATTCAACACCTGGGAGGAATTTTTAATTCGTCTTTATTAGAAATAGGCATTTAAGGGTGGTTTATTTTGTGCATGGGCTGTAAATTCCACCTGCCACACTGACTCTGACTTCTGTTTTATAACTAACATATTCTCAGCTCTTCATCTAAAGGAATAGCCCTATGTTACTGTTGGTACATAACTGGGCGATGGGTGTAAAAGGTCCTAATTTAGGAGTCTGTGTTGATGGCATTTTAAGGGGTGCTCCCCAAAGTACATGTACGTCTGGTTAGCCAAGAAGAGCCTAGAGATGTGAATGCAACTAATACATGGAGGCTTGGCCATTTACTGGGTTCAGTTATCTTTTCTCTGCCAGTGATGAGATCACCCGAGACACCATCCCCCTTGAGAAGGGGTCTGGGTAGGAACTTATTTTATATTTTATTTTATTTTATTTTATTTTATTTTATTTTATTTTATTTTATTTTTGAGACAGACTTGCTCTGCTGCCCAGACTGGAGTGCAGTGGTATGATCTTGGCTCACTGCAACCTCCATCTCCCAGGTTCAAGTGATTCTCCTGCCTCAGCCTCCCAAGTAGCTGGGATTATTGGCGCCTGCCACCACACCTAGCTAATTTTTGTAGTTTTAGTAAAGATGGGCTTTCACCATGTTGGCCAGGCTGGCCTCAAACTCCGGACCTCAAGTGATCACCCGCCTCAGCCTCCCAAAGTGCTGGATTACAGGTATGAGCCACCATGCCCGACCGAAATCTCGCAACTTTTAAATGTCTAGAAGCAATTCAAAAGTTTTAAAGTATGTGAAGGACAAACAGAATATTTATGGGGTCCAAATTCAACCCACAAATACTGAATCTACCAGCCCACTGGTTTTTAGGACAAGACTATACAGTCTTTAACTTTGAATTCCCCCAAATTAGTACAGAGTGCAGTTCAGAGAAAGGACTTGATACATTTTTACAAACTTCTGAAGAATGAATTGATATTCATTTAGTACTCACTGTCAGCCAAGCACTTAAACACTTTACATTCATTATCCCATGGCATCCTCACAGCCTTCTAAGGTAAGAAGACTTACTGAAGGTTACACAGCCAAGTAGGGAGGAAGGCATGACTTTGAACTCAGGTCTATCTGATTCCAGATTTCCTAGAAAGGTAGAATCTTTCACTTGGGAGATAGTATGGTTAAGATTACATTCTCTGGGCTGGGCACTGTGGCTTATGCCCGTAATCCCAGCACTTTGGGAGGCTGAGGCAGGATTGCTTGAGCCTAGGAGGTCGAGACCAGCTTGGGCAAAATAGTGGGACCCCATCTCTACAAAAAATAAGAAAATTATCTGGGTGTGGTGGGCCACTCAGTAGTCCCAGCTACTTGAGAGGCTGAGGCAGGAGGATAGCCTCAGCCCAGGAAGTCAAAGCTGCAATGAGCCATGATTGCACCCCTGCATCCCAGCCTGGGTGACAGAGGGAGACCTTGTCTAAAAAAAAAAAAAAAAAGATCATGTTCTCTGGGTTTAAGTTCCAAATTAGTCACTTTCTATTTGTTATCTTGGCAACTTACATATCTAAGCCTCGATTTTCTTTCTTTTTTCTTTTTTTTTTTTCATTATTTATATGGAATAAGCCTCAATTTTCTTATCTGCAAAATGGTGATAAAAAGAGTTAATTACTCATCAGGATGTTATAAGGGATAAATAAGATAAATCAGCTAATCAATAAATAGAGGAGCTAATCAATAAATAAACATCATTATTATTGTCCCAGTGTTTATCTCCTTAGGGTTATTAAATCATAGCTTTAGCCTACAAACAGACATATTCTGTTGGAATATCTTATTACTAGAGAAAAGAGAGGGAAGAAATGTAAGAAGTCACTTCAGCTATCAGATGACTGCCTTCTGAGCTGACAGCAAATTTGATAGGAATGAAAATGATCAAAACAAACAGCAGGGCTCAGGGCAAGGGGCAAACTGTTCCCTTGCCAGACTGTTTGATAGAAAAAGGAATGGTTATCTTGGCTCTAAAGCTTCAACCACACTGGATCCTTGTGTTTTCCCAACCCTTAAGGTTACAGCATACTTTCAAAAAGAATAATTAAATCGGGAAAGAAATGGGGTCAGCAGGTTTCATAGTGCTTTTAAACAGGAAGTCTCAGAGCTCATGGAGGGAAGTAGCTGACAGCAAAACTGCTTTCCTACTCATGAACCCAAAGAATTGCTTAATTCCAGAAGAAGATAGAGGAGCACGTCTCACCAAACATAAGTTGACCCTAACTCTAAGTCATCCACGCCAAAAAACTGATTCTGTATCTGGTCGATCATGCATATAAAAAATGAAAAAATTGATTCTGTCTAAAAAATGACTGATGTTTCAGAACATGTTTGGTGTACTTAATAAAAATTACTGTTCTATTTAGTAATCATATAAAAACAGAGACTACATTCATGATTTAAAAAATAAAATATCTAAAATTAATATCCTGAAAGATGTGTACAATCTATATAAAGACAACTTCAAAATGTTATTGGAAGATATGAAGGAAGATTTTAATAAGTTAAAATCTAAACAGTGTTTCCCGTCTGAAAGTGGTGGCTCATGCCTGTAATCCCAACAGTTTGGGAGGCTGAGGCAGGCAGATGACTTGAGTTCGGGAGTTCAAGACCAGCGTGGCCAACATGATGAAACCCTGTCTCTATGAAAAATACAAAAATTAGCAGGGTGTGATGGTGTGCGCCTGTAATCCCAGCTACTCAGGAGTCTAAGGCAGGAGAATCACTTGAATCCAGGAGGCAGAGGTTGTAGTGAGTCAAGATCATGCCACTGTACTCCAGCCCAGGCAACAGAGTGAGAATCCATCTCAAAAACAAAAACCAGTGTTCTTTAGTGAGAAGACATAAAATTGTAATGATATTGGCTCTCTCTCTCTCTCTCTCTTTTTTTTTTTTTTCTGTTGTTGTTGATATTGGCTCTCTCAAAGTTAATTTACAGACAACTCAATGCCAATCAAAATGCCTACAGATTTTTTTTCAATAGAATGCAACAAAATAATTCCAAATTTCATTGGGAAAAAATGAAGAGATACTATATTACACCTTTTATTCACTTATTTATTCATTTTATTACTTTCATATTTTACTTAACTTTGCTTCTACAGCTTTATAGAGATGTAGTTCACACACCATAAAACTACCTTGTTAAAGTACACGGATTAGTAGTTTTTAGTATACACAAAGTTGAACAACCCTCACCACTAATTTTTCAACACTTTCCCCCAAAACCTCATATCCATTAAAAAATTATTCACCTTTCCTAACACCCCCCCATACTCACACCAGACCTAGGTAACCACTCATCTACTTTTTGTCCCTATGGATTTGTTTATTCTGAACATATAAAGGTAATAATACAATATCTGGTCTTTTGTGACAGGCTCCTCTCTTTTCTTTTTTGTTTTAAGACAGAATCTCCCTCTGTCGCCAGGCTGGCATGCAGTGGCGCCATCTCCGCTCACTGCAACCTCTACCTCCCAGGTTCAAGCAATTCTCCTGCATCAGCCTCCCCAGCAGCTGGGACTACAGGCACATGACACCACACCCAATTAATTTTTGTATTTTTTTTAGTAGAGACAAAATATAAAAATTATAAAATACAATGAGTGTTTTACCTTGTTGGCCAGGATGGTCTCAATCTCTTTGCCTGCCTCAGCCTCCCAAAGTGCTGGGATTACAGACATGAGCCACCATGCCCAGCCCATGACAGGCTTCTTTCTTTCTTGCTTTCTTTCTTTTTCTTTCTTTCTTTTTTTAAAGACGGGGTTTCACCATCTTGGCCAGGCTGGTCTTGAACTCCTGACCTCAGATGATCCACCCACTTTGGCCGCCCAAAGTGCTGGGATTACAGGTGTGAGCCACCACGCCTGGCCTGTGACAGGCTTCTTTCATTTAGCATAATGTTTTCAAGTCTTCTGTAATAACAAATTTAACCTTGTCCAAAGAGAGATCTGGCTTTTGTCCTTAGCTTCTTGGAAGTAATCTCTGAACTCCTGAAATGTCATGCCTAAAAGGAATGTCTATGTTTGCCTGAAGGTCTTGGGACTTTTCACTTGCTTGATGATGTCCTTTTTTTTTCTTTTTCTTTTTTTCTCTTTTTTCAAAAGTTTTTTCTTTTTTTTTTTTAAGACAGGGTTTCACCATGTTGGTCAGGCTGGTCTTGAACTCTCGACCTCAGGTGGTCCACCCCCCTTGGCCTCCAAAGTGCTTGGATTACAGGCGTGAGCCACTACGCCCAGCCAATGATGTCCTTTGAAGCACAAAACCTTAAATTTTGATTTAGTCCAATTTATCTATTTTTTCCTTTGTTGCTCATGCCTTTGGTATCTTTTTTTTTTCCCATTTATTTATTTTATTGCATTTTAGGTTTTGGGGTACATGTGAAGAACATGCAAGATTGTTGCATAGGTACACACGTGGCAGTGTGATTTGCTGCCGCCTTTGGTATCTTATCTAAGAATTCTTTGCCAAATCCAAGATCATGAAGATTGACCCCTGTGTTTTCTTCTAAAAGTTTTATAGTTTTAGTTTTTACATTTAGGTCTCTGAGTTATTTTGAGTTAATTTTTGTATAGGGCATAAAGCAAGGGTTCAACTGCATTTTTTTTTTTTTTTTTTTTTTTGCATTTAGACATACAGTTTCCCAGCACCATTTGTTGAAAAAAAAAAAATTTCAGTAATAGTTTTAGATGATCTTGATACCCTTGTCAAAAATCAGTTTACCATAGACATATGGGTTTATTTCAGGACTCTCAGTTTTATTCCATTAATCTATGGGTCTATCCTTACGTCAGTACCACACTGTTTTGATTACTGGAGCTTTATTTTTTTAATTTTTTTAATTTTTTTATTTTTTTTGAGACGGAGTTTCACTCTTGTTACCCAGGCTGGAGTGCAATGGCGTGATCTTGGCTCACCGCAACCTCCGCCTCCTGGGTTCAGGCAATTCTCCTGCCTCAACCTCCTGAGTAGCTTGGATTACAGGCACGCGCGACCATGCCCAGCTAATGTTTTTGTGTTTTTAGTAGAGACGGGGTTTCACCATGTTGACCAGGATGATCTCGATCTCTTGACCTCGTGATCCACCCGCCTCGGCCTCCCAAAGTGCTGGGATTACAGGCTTGAGCCACCGCGCCCGGCCTAACTGGAGCTTTATAGTAGGTTTTTGAAATTGGGAAATGTGAGTTCTACAACTTGTTCTTCTTAAATTTTTATTATGAACATTTTCAGGGCTGGGAGCAGTGGGTTATGTCACTTTAGGATGCCAGGCAGGAGGGGTCACTTGAGTCCAGGAGTTCAGGTCCAGCCCGGCCAACATAGTGAGACCCTGTCTCCACAAAAAATAAAAAATTAGCCAGGTATGGTGGCACATGCCTGTAGTCCTAGCTACTTGGGAGGCTGAGGTAGGAGGATCACTTGAGCCTGAGAGATTGAGGCTGTAGTGAGCCATGATCATATCACTGAACTCCAGCCTGAGCAACAGAGTGAGACCCTGTCTTAAAAAAATAAAAAAGGATAGCCGGCTGCAGTGGCTCAGGCATGTGATCCCAGCACTTTGGGAGGCTGAGGCAGGCAAATCACAAGGTCAGGACTTCAAGACTAGCCTCAAGACCAGCCTGACCAACATGGTAAAATCCTGTCTCTACTAAAAATACAAAAATTAGCCAGGCGTGGTGGCATGCACCTGTAATCCCAGCTACTTGGGAGGCTGAGGCAGGAGAATCACCTGAACCCAGGAGGTAGAGGCTGCAGTGAGCCAAGATTGTGCCACTGCACTCCAGCCTGGCTGACAGAGCGAGACTTCATCTCAAAAAAAAAAAAAAAGATATAATTTTCATATATATATATATAACAGTTGAAACAATAGTCCAATAAACATCTATATAGTCCACACTCCCCCATCGAGGCTTAAACAATTGTTAACATTTTGCTATATTTGCTTTCTCTTTCATGCTGTCTCATACTCTCACTATAAACACACACACACACACGTGCACACACACACACACACACACTTTTTGTTGTTGAGATGAACTATCTGAAAGTAAGTTTTTGCTTTAAGTGGGATAAACTACAGGATAAAAAAGAAAGAAGTTGAGGCTGAGCATGGTGTCTTACACCTGTAATCCCAGCACTTTGGGACGCCAAGGCAGGTGAATCACTTGAGGTCAGGAGTTCAAAACCAGCCTGGCCAACATGGTAAAACCCCATCTCTACTAAAACTGCAAAAATTAGCCAGGCATGGTGGTGGATGCCTATAATCCCAGCCACTTGGGAGGCTGAGGCAGGGGAATCACTTGAACCCAGGAGGCAGAGGTTACAGTGAGCCAAGATTGTGCCACTGCACTCCACTTGGGTGACAAGAGCAAAATTGCCTCAAAACAAACAAACAGAAAAGAATGAGAAAGGTGGCACATGTCATCCCCAAACCCTCTGACATGCATCTCCTAAGAATAAGGACATTCTTCTACTTAACCACAATGTCATTAATACTCCTAAGAAAATTAGCAAAAATTCTATAATGTAGTGTATTACCACTCCCTCTGCAACTTTCTCCAACTGTCCCAAGAATATCTTTTATAGTTTTCCTCAACTGAACCAGAATCCCATTAAGGTTGACTAATTTTATGTGCCATGCCTCTTCAATCTGTTTTCATCTATTCTATTGACATCCATTCCATGACATTAACATTTTACAGAGTCTCGGCCAGTTGTCTTGTAGAATGTTTCACATTCTGGATTTTTCTGATTGTTTCCTCGTGGTTTTAAACTTCTTACTCTATCCCCTAAATTTCTGGTAAACTGGAAGTTAGGTCTGGTTTGATCAGAAAATTGGGGATCTCCCGGCCAGGTGCAATGGCTCACACCTGTAATCCCAGCACTTTGGGAAGCCAAGGTAGGCGGATCACTTGAGGCCAGGAGTTAGAGATTAGTGTGGCCAACATGGTGAAACCCCATCTCTACTAAAAATACAAAAATTAGCCAGGCATATTGGCACGTGCCTGTAATTCCAGCTATTCAGGAGGCTGAGGCAGGAGAATCACTTGAACCAGGGAGGCGGAGGTTGCAGTAAGCCAAGATCATGCCACTGCACTCCACCCTGGGCAATGGAGGAAGATTTGTCTCAAAAAGAAAGAAAGAAAGAAAGAAAATTGGAAAACTGGGGAACTTCCTATTAGAAGCACCTAGTGTCAGATTGTTCCACTGTTAGTGAAGCAAAAGCAATGACAACCAAATCTCTCCATTGTAAAGATAAATTATTTCTTTCGAAGTTCCTAAGTAATCATTGGCTCTAGCCTTTTTAACTCTACTTTAACACAAACCAAGATTTTAATTAAAAAAAAAATTTTAAACATTGAGAGGGCATATAAAACATATCTAAAAAGTAAGAACAGTGAGGTAAGGCAGCTCTGCTTTTTACCAGAAAATGATTATAAAGCCTTAATAACTAAAGCATAATGGCATCAGAGCATAAAATACTGGCATTGAAATAAAAGTAAACATACATTCTATAGTAGAAAATAATGTTAGTTGGACGGTACCCCAGAAGTAAAATTGAGTTCAACTGCCTCACTTTGCAGGTGCAAAACCTGAAGCTTAATAAATTTTAAGGCCAGAAAGCAGAATTAATTTTTGAGTGCTTACTCTATGCTGGGCATTGTTCTAAGCACTTCACATGAGTAACTCATTTAATCCTCCCAATAGCTTTATGAGGATAGGTTATACCGATTCCATGCCCTCCCCCGCCAGTCCTATTTTTTGCCAGTGAGAAAACTGAGACAGAGAGAAGTTAAGTGACTTATCCAGGATCCACACCTCATAAATTAGGGAGCTAGGATCAGAAGCCAGGAAAATTGACTTCAAAATCTGTGCTTAGCCTTACAAGCTATGTTACTTGTGGCTACATGGCCACAGCTAGTTAGGAATCAAATTAGGCCCTAGGTTCTCTGAGAATAATTCTACTCTCTATCCAGAATTCTACGACTGGAGTGAAATGACAGGTTCTTGCAAACTGGCACAGTACTGATTTCAGCTTGCACTGGGCTCTCTATATGAGCAGGCAGCTGCTAATTACCTATGAAAATGAAGGATGGATAGGCACTGAAGATTCAGCATAGCTAAACACCAAACCCCCTCCCCCATAAAACCAAAGAAAGCACTTGGCCTTTGGGTATAATATTGTATCACGTTTGCAGCAGATTTGTTTCTTAACTATGTTTTGATAGGATTGCTATTAAAGTCAGTTTCTATTCTCTATTCAACCTCAAAACAGCTAGGGACCATGACTGGTGGAAATGCCTTGCATGATATGCCTCTGTGGAAAATGAGTGGACTGCAAAAGCTCTTCTCCACCCTGTTCTTTCAATCCTGCATCCCAGGTCTTGGTCTGTGTCTTACTGATTTCCCGTGTTAATTATTTTAACCTTGTTCTCAGTGGCCTCCTTTGCCTCTCATTGCCATAGAAACCCATTCTATTGTAAGAATTGTCTTTCTTGCCTGTTCCTTTGACCCAGGCCCTCTACTTAAGTCCTCCTTTAGTTCCAAATCACCTGCTGAATTAAATCTAAGCTCCTTGATCTTCGCTTCCAGGATGTTCTATAATTCACTCCTCTTTTTTTCTCCTTTTAGAAATAATACATTCCTGGAGTGGAGGTTAAAGTAGATCACTGTCAACCAAAATATTAACTGTAATAACTAACATATTTACATAGAACTTTAGAGTTAAGTAAAAACATATCCACCTACATCACCTCATTTAAGGCTCACACTCTTCTATATTGTGTATAATTATTTTACATTTACATAAATATAGATAGATAAAGCAGATAACATGATTGTCGTTTTAAGTTCGATAAAATTGGGGCCCAAAGAAATTAAATGACTTGCCCTACAAGAATTTATTGGAGCTGAAGCTACATCCTTTTTCCTTTTTTTTTCTTTTTGAGATGGAGTTTCACTCTTGTTGCCCAGGCTGGAGTGCAATAGCCCGATCTCCACCGCAAACTTCCACGTCTCAGGTTCAAGCGATTCTCCTGCCTCAGCCTCGAGAGTAGCTGGGATTACAGGCATGCAGCACCATGACGGCCAATTTTGTATTTTTAGTAGAGATGGGGGTTTCTCCATGTTGGTCAGGCTGGTCTTGAACTCCCGACCTCAGGTAATCTGCCCGCCTCAGCCTCCCAAAGTGCTGGGATTACAGGCGGGAGCCACTGCGTCCGGGCGAAGCTACATCTTAAACTCTAATATTCGGGCTCCCAGGCCATGCATGTTATACTACACAATGTGATTAATAATCCTGTATTTACCAAAACAATTTTTTTTTACCTCCCGTAGCAGGCAGAATTCTAAGACATCCCCCAAGATCTCCTCCTGACCCCACCCCCACAGTATATGACATATATAATCCATGGGGCGGTGACTATGAAGAGAGATCACTTCCCTAATTCTGTTATGTGGTGTAGCAGAGTTGATTTTTTTTTTTTTTTTAAGACGGGGTTTCACCGTGTTGGTCAGGCTGGTCTTGAACTCCCAACCTCAGGTGATCCTCCCGCCTTGGCCTCCAAAGTGCTTGGATTACAGGCATGAGCCACCACGGCCGGCTTTTTTTTTTTTTTTTAAGACACAGTCTCACTCTGTCACACAGACTGGAATGCCATGGTGCTACCTCCCGCTCTTGGATTCAAGCAATTCTTGTACCACAGTCTCCCGAGTAGCTGGGAAAACAGGAGCACACCACCACAACCAGCTAATTTTTTGTATTTTTAGTAGAGACGGGGTTTTATCATTTTGCCCAGGTTGGTCTCGAACTCCTGAGCTCAGGCAATCCGCCTGCCTCAGCCTCCCCAAGTGCTAGGATTACCGGCGTGAGCTACCGCGCCCGACCAAGAGCTGATCCTAAAATCCGGAGATTATCCAGGTGGGCCTGATCTAATCACATGAGCCCTTTAAAAGCAGAGCCAACCATGTTGTGAACTACCAATAGGGCTCAAGCGGGATGGACTTGAGGGCGACCCCTAGGAGGAGCTGAGGTTGGCCACCACTAACAGCACACAACGAAACAGGCAACTCAGTCCCACAACAGCCAGGAACTGAATTCTGCCTAAAAGAATGAGTTAGGAGATGGATTTTTCTCCAGAGTCTCAGATGCGATTTCGGCCTTGTCTTACCCTGGACAGAGAACCCAGACACCCAGTGAATTACCAAGGATTATATAGTGTCTCCCGAGGAGAGTGTTTTTTTTTCTTTTTTTTTTCTTTTTTTTCTTTTTTTTTCTGGCGGGGGGCGGGGTTGGGAGGATACGGTTTAAAGAAAAGTTTTTAGTGTGAATGTTTTCAGAGAATCCAAGAACCCTCCATTAGCCAGTCTCACTATTTCCTATCCTTTTAAAAGCCCTATCACCCTTTCACTTAAAATAGCTGTCCCCGGGAAGCTTTTCTATTTTGTACCCCTTCTAGGGGGAATGGGACTGAGTAGGGAATGAAATAAAGCCGCCTAAAAGGCATCTCGTTGTATCTTTTGTCTAGGGAACGCCCTATCATGTCATAGCATATAAGCTATCGAGTTATGCATTTGCTGCTAGCTGAAGAGATTATTCCTTGATAATCGTTCGTTCAGAAAAGGAACGAATGGTACTCCTGTTCAGAGAACTACAAATCCCAGAAGGCCGTTCGGCTAGGGCGCCTGCGCATCGCGCACCCCTTCCTTTTGCGCTCCTCTTCATCTGGAAAGACCCGCCCCGCGGTGCTGTCGCTCGCGCTGGAAGAAGCGGAAGAAGATGGCGCTCACCAGGTGGGTTGTTGATTGGGGTCCTCGATACGGAAGGGTCTGGGAGTACCAGTCCTTTTCATTACTCTTCCCATAACCTCCGGGCGGTGACCTGACCCAGGGCACAGAATGACGTGGGCCAAGACTACGGCTAGGCCCTCCCGCCAGCCGCCGCTACGACTAGGCCTAGTAAAAGGTGGGGTCTTTGAGCGGTTTCCCGGATTTAGTTCACCTCCTCACCGAGGCCGAAAGCCGCGGCGTGGCCTCAGACGCTGAGGAGTGCGTTTTTCGCGTGAGCATCTGGCGGGGAGTGGACAGCGCTCCCTCAGGTCCGCGGCATGGGCGAACGAGATGGGGTTGGGTTCGGTGGTGGCTTATTTGGGCGGAGTGAAGCGCGCGGGATGCGACTGCGCGGCTTTCCGGCCGTTTGCCTGTGGTGGTCTCTCTCCTTTCGGTGTCCATTCGGTGTCCCGAAATAAGGATTCCTGAAAAAAGGAGCCCGGAACTGAACAGAGATTTAAATGAGCCACAGTAGTGGCCGCTGTCTGCGGATATGCACCACTGCTCCGCACTTTAACTTTGGATCTTGGAATTTCTTCCGCAGAAAGAACCACCTCAGAGTTTTGCTGTTTTCGGTTGCCTTAGTAACCGTCTGTAAAGTGCTCCCCGCCTTTAAGAAAAAGATGCTTTTCCATGGCAGCGTCCGAGAAGTTACACAACTCCTACTAGTCCCCAACCTGGCTGCCACATCTTAAGTGGAAAAACTTTCCATGCGAACTCAGCAGGAAGTCTAGTGTTCAGGAGGGTTGTAGGGGACGTAATCATTTTAGGACATCAGCTTGAACCCTCTTAACACTCTTCATTCCCCTCACCCATGTTTTTTTCCTGGCTGATGACAGTATGAATCCAAAAAATGCTTTAATCAAAAACTTATTTTGGGAATTACTGTCGGTGCTTTGCTCTGTCCTGCGGTTTGTGTATACAGAAGGAAACCTGTCCTTGGCTACAGAGAAGATGGGGTACAAGGCATACAGACATGAAACAGTTACAGAACACAAAATGTATATTTGTGTAATACTAACCTTAGTGCGAAAAGAATTAGATGGAATAAGTTATGTGGGCTACAGAGTTTTCTTCCCCCCTCCTTCCCAAACATTTTTTTTGCTTTATTTCTTTAAAATTTTATTTGTTTAGTTTTTGAGATGGGGTGTCACTGTGTTGGCCAGATTGATTTTGAACTCTTGGCCTCAAGCAGTCCTCCTGTCTTGGCCTCCCAAAGTGCTAGGATTGCAGGCATGAGCCACCATGCCCGGCGTCTGAAATATTTTTTAATAAAAAAATAGAAATGAGGTCTCACTACGTTGGCCAGGGTGATCTCCAACTTTTGGCCTCCAACAATAATCTTCTCATCTGAGCCTCCCAAAGTGCTGGGATTGCAGGCATGCGCTACCACGCCCAGCCAAGAGTTTTCTTTAGTGAATGTTACAGGCAGCAAACATTTGAGTGCCCCCCCCACCCAGGTGTGAGGCACTGTGTCATAGACTAGTAAAGTTATGAGGGGAGACTTTGTGGAAAAGGTGGAATTTGAAATGGACACAGGAAAAATTTCTAGAGATGTCATGGGTATTTTTTATTTATTTTATTTTTTGATACAGGATCTCACTCTTGCTCAGGCTGTAGTGCAGTGACCCAATCACAACTCATTGCAGCCTCAACCTCCCAAGGCTCAGGTGGTCCTCCTGCCTCAGTGCCCCTGAGTAGCTGGGACTATAGACCCTTGCCATGACGCCCAGCTAATTTTTCTATTTTTAGTAGAGGTGGGGTTTTGCCATGTTGCCCAGCCTGGTCTTGAACTCCTGGGCTCAAGTGATCCACCCATCTCAGCCTCCCAAAGTGTTGACATTACTGGCGTGAGCCACCACACCTGGTCTGTCATGGGTATTGTGTGCTTAAAATTACAGTGGCAGAATGCAGTCTTTAAATGGCTAGTCTTGGGGACTCCAGAGCTTTCCATACCTACCATCTGGTGTTCATCAGTATTCTTTGTAATATCCTTTAAAATAGTAAACACATTTCCCTGAGTTCTGTGAGCTGCCCTAGCAAATTAGTTGAACCCGAGGATGAGGTCATGGGATCCTGGTGTGTAGTCAGTTGGCCAGTGGCCCGTACCTACTATTGGCATCTGAAATAAGGCCGGTCTTGTGGACTGAGCCCTCAACCTGTGACATCTGACACTATCTCCAGGTAGATAATATCAAAGTTGAATTGAATTAGAGGATACTTAGCCGGTGTCCAGTAGAGAATTGATAGCTTCCTTGATATGTGGGGAAAAACTGTCACACATCTGATATCAGAAGTGTTGTGTGTTGTTGATTGTTGAGTGAAATAATAGAAGCTGTTTATTTTAATTTTAACATTCGGTCTACATGGAGTTTACATTCTAATGGGACAGAAAGACTATATGAGGCCAGGTGCGGTGGCTCATGCCTGTAATCCCAGCACTTTGGGAGGCCGAGGCGGGTGGATCAAAAGGTCAGGAGTTCGAGACCAGCCTGGCCAAAATGTTGAAACCCTGTCTCTACTAAAAATACAAAAATTATCTGGGCGCGGTGGCACGCACCTGTAATCCCCGCTACTCAGGAGGCTGAGGCAGGAGAATCGCTTGAACCTGGGAGGTGGAGGTTGCATTGAGCCAAGATCACGCCATTACACTCCAGCCTGGGTGACAGAGTGAGACTCTGCCTCAAAAAAAAAAAAAGACTGTATGAGTAAAATCAATAATGCAATTTCAGGTAATACATGCTAGGAGTAAGATAAAGATAAAGGGTTAGAGAGTGACTCAAGTTTGGGGTGAAGTGGCTGTTTTGGGCAAGATGGTCAGAAAATAGCTCTAGAGAGAGATAACTGAACAGAGACATGAGTGCTAAGATGCAAGCTGTTGAAAGATCTGGGGCTACTCTAGGTGCACTGCCTTTGGTATAGCCCTGCTCTGCAAGGAGCAGTCAAAAAAGAAAAGATCTGTAAATCTGGAGAAGAATTTTCTAAAAAGCATACAAAAATTTGTTTTTGGGTTTTTTATTTGTTTTGGAGGCGAAGTCTCTCTCACCTAGGCTGGAGTGCAGTGGAGCAATCTCTGCTCACTGCAAACTCCACCACGTGGGTTTAAATGATTCTCCTGCCTCAGCTTGGATTACAGGTGTCTGCCACCATGCCCGGCTAATTTTTGTATTTTTAGTAGAGACGGGATTTCACTATGTTGGCATAGCTGGTCTCGAACTTCTGGCTTCAAATGATCTGCCTGCTTTAGCTTTCCAAAGTGTTGGGATTACAGGCATGAGCCACTGCGCCCAGCCAGAAAAATTGTGATTGATTGGTAGATAGATGATATGTAGAAGATAGGTTGATAGATAGATTTTATGGCAGAAGGAATAGCCAGTGTAAAGATCATGAAATGGCTTGTTTATGGAAAGATAAGTTTGCAGTGGCATGAAGATGGTGAGTGCCAGGGGAAGAGTGTATTTATTTCTCCTACAAACGCTTAAGGAGCCCTAGCTGTGAGCTAGAAATCCTGGAGCATTAGGGATGAAAGAAGCATAAGGGATGATTCCTGCAGAGTTGCTCAGCCTAGTGAAAGCCGAATAGGTAAATGAGTAGATAATTGCAATACAGTTAGATATTCTAGTAGGGGTATATAGAGGGTATTGGGGGATCATAGAGACAGGCATTTAACCCAAACCGAAAGAGTCATGGAACAGCCCGAAAACAGTCAAACATACAGAACCTGTATTGAACGGTATTTAGATAATATGCTAACTGGTTCATGTGTTTTTCTCATTTAATACGTACAAGAACCTTATGAAGTAGATACTTTTATTATTACAGATGAGAAAACAGATTCAGTTCTAATCCTAGTTCTTTTCTATTTACACCAAAGTAGTTCAAAGAAAAGAGCATAAGGATAAGAATGTTAAAAATAAGAAGTAGCCAGGCGTAGTGGCTCATGCTGCCAGCAATTCCAGTACTTTGGGAGGCTGAGGCCGATGGATCACTTGGGGCCAGGAGTTTGAGACCAGCCTGACCAACGTGGGCCAACATTTCTGCTAAACAATAGAGACAGTAGAGACAACCCTGTCTCTACTAAAAATAGAAAAATTAGGGGTGTGGTGGCATGTACCTGTAATCCCAGCTACTCGAGAGGCTGAGACATAAGAATCACATGAACCCAGGAGACAGAGGTTTTAGTGAGCCAGGATCGCGTCACTGCACTCTAGCCTGGGCAACAGAGCGAGACTCTGTCTCCAAAAAAAGGAGTATAGGAATAAAAACTTGTACACTGCACAGTTTAACTCTGGATTATTAGGAATTTTTACTTGCTTGTTATAAGATATATGGAAACAGGCCAGGCATGGTGGCTCAAGCCTGTAATTATAGCATTTTGGGAGGCCAAGGCGGGCAGATCACCTGAGGTCAGGAGTTCAAGACCAATCTGGCCAACATGGCAAAACCCTGTCTCTACTAAAAATACAAAAATTAGCCATGCGTGGTGATGCACATCTATAATCCCAGCTACTTGGGAGGCTGAGGCAGGAAAATCGCTTGAGCCTGGGAGGTGGAGGCTGTAGCAAGCTAAGATCACGCCACTGCACTACAGCCGGGGTGACACAGAGAAACTCTGTCTCAGAAAAGAAAAAAAAATATATATATATATGTATATATATAAATGGAAGCATGGCCAGGTACGGTGGCTCAAGCCTGTAATCCCAGCACTTTGGCAGGCCAAGGTGGACAGGTCAGTTGAGGTCAGGAGTTCGAGACCAGCCTGGCCAACATGTTGAAACCACACCTCTACGAAAATTTCAAAAGTTAGCTGGGTGTGGTGGTGGGCATCTATAGTCCCGGCTACTTGGGAGGCTAAGGCAGGAGAATCACTTGAACCCAGGAGGCGGAGGTTGCAGTGAGCAGAGATGGCACTACTGTACTCCAGCCTGGGCAACAGAGTGAGACTCTGTCTCAAAAGGAAATATGGAAGCATAAATGCTTGAGTTTGTCTGTTATGTGAAATACCTGTTAATTTTTGTTTCTGGACATCATTTGCTTTAGTCATATAATAAAATGACTAGTATTGAGTACTGCCATAAATTATTGAAAAGTCTGCTCTTTTGCTGAAAAGGAAAACCATTATAGGAAAAATTGTCTCTGATGGCCAAGTTGCAGTGGTCAGACCAAACATAAGAGTTTTTAAGATTTCTGACTTTTATTATCTTTGCTTATAGCTTTTTACCTGCACCTACTCAGCTATCTCAGGACCAGCTCGAGGCTGAAGAAAAGGCAAGATCCCAGAGATCACGGCAGACCTCATTGGTTTCCTCCCGAAGAGAGCCTCCCCCGTACGGATATCGGAAAGGCTGGATACCTCGGTTATTAGAGGTACATGTGGATCTTAAATTTAGATTTATTAAATTGTGCTGAAATTTATTATAGCACACTATAACATAAATTTAAATGTTAGAACCGCTGATTATGAATGTCAGTGTGATAGAAATTCTGGTTATGAGCTCTCAAGATGTATATTTCCCTCAGAAGATATATCATATTCTTTTTGTCTATTATCTATCACTGCTTTGTGGTCACTAGAGAATTGTACCATTTGTCTATTCCTATATCAAACTATTAAACGTTTACAAGAAAACTAACATTTTATTAATCCAGGAATTATAGCATATGGAAAATAATCGAAAGTAAAAGATAAGAGAGATGAGGGCCGGGCACGGTGGCTCAAGCCTGTAATCCCAGCACTTTGGGAGGCCGAGGCGGGTGGATCACGAGGTCAAGAGATCGAGACCATCCTGGTCAACATGGTGAAACCCCGTCTCTACTAAAAATACAAAAAATTAGCTGGGCATGGTGGCGCGTGCCTGTAATCCCAGCTACTTAGGAGGCTGAGGCAGGAGAATTGCCTGAACCCGGGAGGCGGAGGTTGCGGTGAGCCGAGATCGCGCCATTGCACTCCAGCCTGGGTAAAATGAGTGAAACTCCGTCTCAAAAAAAAAAAAAAAAAAAAAAAAAAGAGAGATGAAAGTGGATTTCATGTTTGGTCTGTTCCTCCTTACCTCCAATAATACCACATAACCCTGAAGAGACAACTCTCCTTCAGGGAAAACTCCAGTAGCACTTCCTTTGCTCATTTCTTTCTCGTCACTTGTTTTCTCATCTTTGATTTGAGAATGTTAATATATATCTGATACATAGATTAAATATATTTTTAGGGGTAAAAGACAAAATTTGGTTGATTTGAAGGCAATGAGGGAGAAGGAACCATCTGGCTTCTCCATCTAGCTTGTTGCCAAAGAACAAACCGGCTGGGTGCAGTGGCTCACGCCTGTAATGCCAGCACTTTGGGAGAGTGAGGCAGCAAATCACCTGAGGTTGGGAGTTTGAGACCAACCTGACCAACATGGAAAAACTCCATGTCTACTAAAAATACAAAGTTAGCTAGGCCTGGTAGCACATGCCTTGAAATCCCAGCTACTAGGAGGCTGAGGCAGGAGAATCGCTTGAACCCAGGAAGCAGAGATTACAGTGAGCCGAGATTGCGCCATTGCACTGTAGCCTGGGCAACAAAAGCAAAATTCTGTCTCAAAAAAAAAGAAAAAAGAACAAGCTTCCTTGGCAGCACCTATTATAATTACTCAAAATACTTTAATTAATTAATTAATTTTATTTATTTTTTTGTGGGGGGAGGATGGAGTCTTGCTCTGTTGCCCGTCAGAGTGAAGTGGCATGATCTTGGCTCACTGCAACCTCTACCTCCCAGGTTCAAGCGATTCTCCTGCGTCAGCCTCCTGACTAGCTGGGATTACAGGCACTTGCCACCATGCCTGGCTAATTTTTTGTATTATTTTGTAGAGACAGAGTTTCACCCTGTTGGCCAGGCTGTTCTAACGCTCCTGATCTCAGGTGATCCACCTGCCTCAGCCTCGCAAAGTGCTAGGATTACAGGCATGAGCTACTGCGCCCAGCCTACATTAATTTAATACATATTCCTTTGCCTGGTTCTAGGGCAGCCTTCCCATTCTTGACCACTTTCTCAACTAGGGAGAAAAGCAAACATTTGAGACCAATATTTTGCCTCCTCAAGACCTCCTCCACTTTTATCAAGCCTTTTTCTTCTCTCTCTCTCTCTCTCTCCCCCAGTATTATTCTGATTCCTGCCTATTTTGCTTCCTAATGTCCCAAGGAATGTACTTGCCCTATTAAAAATCTGAAGTGCCTATGCCATTCCTAGTTCTTTTCATTTTATCACTTTTCTTCTTCTTCTTTTTTTTTTGAGATGAGGGCTTGCTCTGTCACCCAGGCTAGAGTGTAGGGGTGCGATCTTGGCTCACTGCAGCCTCCTCCTGGGTTCAAGCGATTCTTCTGCCTCAGCGTCCCAACTAGCTGGGTATAGACACGTGTCGTCATACCTGGCTAATTTTTGTATTTTCAGTAGAGGCAGAGTTTTGCCATGTTGACCAGGCTGGTCTCAGACTCCTGACCTCAAGTGATCTTCCTGCCTTGGCCTTCCGAAGTGCTGGGATTATAGGTGTGAGCTACCACACCCAGCCATCACCCCATCACTTTTTTTCTGTCCTTAGTAGTTATGATTTTAATTTTACAAATATGAAGGGCTCCACCTTTTTTCACATGCCTTCAATTAGTGATCATAGTATTCATTGAATTGAAAGTTGTAGCTTAGAGCCCTACCAGAAGCCATCTGTATTCTCAATCTCTTCCATGTGTCATTCCCCTGGCTACCAGACTCTATTTTTATTAGAGTTTATAAGAGGAACACCCAACTAGATCATATCTTGTCCTGAGTATTCCAAAAAAACCACATGTGGGTTTCTTTGTTGCTTTTTTGTCAACTTTTTTCTGGTCCTTATGAATGCTGGTGTGTGAAGGCCAATCATATTGCAATTATTAAGGGATTTTTGTCCTTTTGTTTTCTCTGACAGTGTAATTTGTGGGAGGCAGAACAAGATGAAAGATCATCAAGGAGTCTTATCTGGGGTAAAAACGTAGTGATTGGCATCATCTTATAGATGAGTTGAGTGTCTCTGTTGAGGCATTATAAATATTTGATCTGTCAATAGATTGCACAATGGGGGTAACAGGCATCATCTTAAATAGAATAGAAGAAATCTCATCCATGCATTTCAGTATTATGATTCTTGGTTGTTTTTAGCTTTTTAGATTCTTACTTGACTATCAGTCGTTTTGTATATCCTGGTGGAACAGAACACTTTATTTGAAAATCAAGCTGAAATGGCCAGCTAATCTGGAAATGCTGTGGATGCTTCTTGAGGGGAGTGAATGTTCTGTGGAAGAAGGCATTTTGTTCTAGTTTTCAATGTAAAAGCTATGATTTTCTGGCAAGCTTAATGACCACATAATGCTACATCTACAGTTCTGAAGTGCTTATTATAGTTGAAAAACTCTAGCAAATCCAAGCATGTGTCAGATTGATGGCCTGGGTACGGGAAGCACTTTTCTTAGGAATGCTTTAACTCTTTCTCGTTTACAAGAAAATGTCTCTCATCTTTATTCTCTTGGTTTTCAAAAACTGCAGACAGCTCTTTAGCAAATAAGCATATTGTACTTAGGAACTCAGATCTTAGATCTAATGGAGTATTTCTTAAAGAGGTCTTGTAAAAGTGAGTATTGGCTTTTTTTTTTCATCAAGCCCACTCTAAATGATTAATTTTAATTTGTGTTTTCTATCATTTCTTAGTAGTACTCATTTGGCTGGTTTGAGCTAAAAGAAAGGTATTTCACAGTAGTAGAAAATACAAACCTTTTTGGAGTCTCAGAAGATCTGGGTTCAAGTCCTACATATGCTACCTGTGAGATCTTAGGAAAACCGCTTAATTTTTCTAAACCTGAACATTTCCATGTAAAATACAAGGATGTTAAAGAGTTACAAAGATTAAGATACAAGTATGAATCATGTTTAAAGTGTACTAAGCAAATACTAAATTTTTTAAAGCTACTTAAAAATTATACTTGATCCTCATGTTTGTTTGATAAACCTTGTTAAAATATTTCATCAGCAAATTTTATTTAGCTTGTTCTACTTTAGCAGTCTCAGTTTTCTCTCCTAAATAATTATATATAATCACTAGTAGAAACGTAGTAAACTCATTCCTAGATCACTCCTATTGTATTCATTTGCTTCTCACATAACAATGAATAAATGGTATCATGTTAATAAAATCTAATTCCAAGAAAAAATCCTTTCTATTTATGCCCTAAGTGTCGCTTTACCTGTTCCTCACTAAAATATTATATATATACTAAAATATATACATATATATTTTGCTTTGTCCCGATCATTTTGCTTAGTTTCTTTCCGTGTATATAAAATCCACATTTTCTTGCTGTAGCCTGTAAGTTCCTTCATGATTTGGTGTTTTTCACTCATGTTACTTGTGCCTCAAGCTCTGCTGTCCTCAGTAAGCTGTTAGCCCCACTGAATTCTCATTTCCTAAAATATGCCAAGCTCATTCTTGCAGCAAGCCCTTTGCACTGGCTATTTGCTCTGTCTAGAAAATGCTTCCCTTGTGTATATATATGTGTATGTATCTTCCCGTGGCGGCTTTCTCATCATTCAGGCTTTAGCTCAAGTTACTTCTTCACAAAGGCTGTCCCAACCACCCTATCAAAAGTAACCCCTTTTCCCAGTCTTTGTATTACCTTCATGGTACTTATCACAAGCCAAAGATTGTGTTTTTATATCTTTGCCTACTAGAATGTAAACTCCGCAACAGACCTCTGCTGTATCTCCAACATCTAGCAATACTAAGGACTTGATAATTATTTGCTAAATGAATGAATATATTTTGAATGTCAAATGACAATTAATTGTTTTATTTAACTGCTTCTAATGTATAGGATTTTGGAGATGGAGGTGCTTTTCCAGAGATCCATGTGGCTCAGTATCCACTGGATATGGGACGAAAGAAAAAAATGTCGAATGCACTGGCCATTCAGGTGGATTCTGAAGGAAAAATTAAATATGATGCAATCGCTCGACAAGGACAGTCAAAAGACAAGGTATTCCTCTCATGTTTTCCCTTAATGATAAATATTTTAGGAAAAATTTTTAATTTTGTGGACATGATAAATCTCTTGCTGTTTGAATTATGTTAAAAGTAACAACGTCTGGCCATGGTGGCTGGTACCTATATTCCCAGCTACTTGGGAGAGGCAGGAGGTTTGATTTAGCCCAAGAGTTTGAGGATATAGCGAGCCACTGTACTCTTTTTGGGTGACAGAGCAAGACCCTGCTTTTGAGGGTGGAAAAAAAGTACATTTTAAAACAGTTACTTTAAATTAGTAGCATTCTAAAACTGCCAGTAAATTTTTTAAAATCTGCAACCCCAGAGCTTTACCATCAATTTTTAATTTCTCCTATAGTTTCTTCTAATTTTTCCTATAGTCTTCTGGTTTCCTGCATGTACTGAGAGTACTTAGGTATTTATTTTAATAGTTCATTTGAATATAATAAATTACACAAACTTCTTTTGCCCTAGATTAAGTACAAAACTAGCATTTGCTATCCAGATTTAGGATGGCCCTGCTACTAAGTAATCCATAGGCCAAAAATAAAATTTGCTGAAAATAATCTCATCACAGAACAGCTACACTCAGGGCCAAGGAACTATTTTTAAGAAGACCTAGTTTTTTTTTTTTCTTGTAAATAAATACTCAAGATAGAAGTAAAAGATTTCTTTAGAACTGATGATGTTTGGAAAAATACTTGAGAGCTTTGAGTACCTATCATTTGCCTCTCTCTCCACTGACCAAACTTATTCAATTTACCCTCTAAAATAGCACTAACAACCCATCCTTTGCTTCTGCATCATGGCTGCTGAGCTTTTGGGGAAAACAGTTATGCAATCATGCAGATTTATATCCCCTATTTCAGCTCAGCTCCCTTGGTACTCCCACCAAACTTTAATTCTTACTTCTTTTATACCATCTCATCCTTAGTGAGTGACTCCTCCATCTCTTTGAATATGAAGATTATTGAAAGAAAATTGTCAGTTTTCTTTATCCTGCACTTGTTTTTTTTTTTTTTCCTTTTACTTTTGTTTCTGCATGAAATGCCTTTTCCGTATAAGCGTAATCTTTTTTTATTTTATTTTTATTATTATTATTTTTTAATAAAATAAAGATGGGGTTTTACCATGTTGGTCAGGCTGGTCTTGAACTCCCGACCTCAGGTGATCCACCCGCATTGGCCTGCAAAGTGCTTGGATTACAGGCGTGAGCCACCACGCCCAGCCTATTTTATTTTTTATTTGTTTGTTTTGTTTTGTTTTGTTTTGTTATGTTTTGTTTTGTTTTGTTTTGAGACAGAGTCTTGTCCTGTTGCCCAGGCTGGAGTGCAGTGGCATGATCACGACTCACTGAAGCCTCAACCTTCTGGGCTCAAACAATCCTCCCACCTCAGCCTCTCAAGTAGCTGAGACCACAGGTGTGCACTACCATGCCCAGCTAATTTATTATTTTTTGTAGAGGTGGAATCTCCCTGTGTTGCTCAAGCTGATCTTGAACTTCTGAGCTCAAGCAGTCATCCTGCCTCTGCCCCCCGAAGTGCTGGGATCATGGGCGTGAGCCACTGCACCTGAATCTATACCTAATCTTGCTATATATATTCTGGATCTCAATCCCTTCCCTCTTCCTCTGTAAACCTTACCTGCTAGTCATTCTTTTCAACAGTTCTACACCTCTCCTCTTGTAATGGCTCTTTCCTGTTAGCAGTTGAATGTGCTTGTTTTTCTAGTCATTTGTGTGTTTATTCTTTTTCAGATTGTAGTGTCATGGCACCCTCATAGCTCATTGCAACCTTGAACTCTTGGGCTGAGGTGATTCTCCTACCTCAGCCTCCTGAGTAGCTGGGACTACAGGCACGCACCACCATGCCCAGCTCATTTTTTTTTTGAGACGGAGTTTCACTCTTGTTACCCAGGCTGGAGTGCAATGGCGCGATCTCGGCTCACCGCAACCTCCGCCTCCTGGGTTCAGGCAATTCTCCTGCCTCAGCCTCCTGAGTAGCTGGGATTACAGGCACGCGCCACCATGCCCAGCTAATGTTTTGTATTTTTAGTAGAGACGGGGTTTCACCATGTTGACCAGGATGGTCTCGATCTCTTGACCTCGTGATCCACCCGCCTCGGCCTCCCAAAGTGCTGGGATTACAGGCTTGAGCCACCGCGCCCGGCCAACACTTTTTTTTTAACAACACATTCTCTTTACACATTTTTTTTCTCACTCCATGAGTCTAACCAAAGAACACAGCATATTCTCTTTAATGTAATTTATTTGCCACTCATATGCTGATGACTGTTGAATCTGTGTTTCCAGCCCAGTATTCTCTGCTACACTGTAGGTCCTTATATCTTCCTGGCTACAAGGGCAAGTGTATCTAGATCTCCCTGAAGTACTACTTAATCAAATCCAAACCTAAATACATAATTTTCCACTTAATCTACCTGCTATTTCTCTAACTCTGTAAGTGGTAGTGATATTTTCCTAATTGTTTATGCTGAAAGCCTGGGAGTCATTTTTCCCTTTTATTATACTGATTTTTTTAAATTATACAAATAATATATTGTCATGGTAAAAGATACCATAAGTATATATCATAAGTATATACAGTACTGCCCACTTTTCTCCTACTTTACTTCCCAGAGGTAACTGCTGTTACTACAGTGATGTATATAATGCCAAATTTTTATTATGGATTTAGATATTTATGTATATCCTCATTTTACTTATACAGACACACTTGTAAACTTTTGTTTACACAAATGGAATTTTAATGCCCATAACTTCCTTTGACTTGCTTTTTTTTTTTAAATTTATTTGACAATTTTTATTAGTACATATAGGTCTCCATTTTTTTTAATTAATCTGTATAGGATTCCATGGTGTGGTTATCTGCTGGTTTTGTTAAGCATTGGTGGTTTTTAGTTTTACAAACAGAAGTATATTCAAGATCCACATACAAACATCTTTTTGAACATGAGGATTTGTTTAAAATTCTTAGATGTGGACTTACTGGCTCAAAGGATGTTCAAATTTCACATGTGACACATACTGCCCATATCTTCTCTCTGCTTAGTAATCATTCTAGTTCTTGTTTCCCTCAGACCTTCCATCTGTTTAGTCACTGTAAACTATCTTATTTCCTTAACACTTCTCGAGTATATTCCCCTCTCTAATACTTAGTGCAGGCCATTTTCATTTCTTGCATGACTTACTGCAGCCAAGTCTGAATCCATCTGCTTGCCATTTGTCTTGCTGGCCTGAATAAACGAATGCATCCATGTCTGTTTATCTTTCTCTCTCATTATATATATACACAGGTATGCAGAGTTAAAATCTTGCTGTGGCTTCCATGGTCTTTAGGGTAAGGACTAACCTGCTATGGCATGCCTGACCCCTTACTTACTTTTCTAGCCTCGCCTCAGCTCTCATGACCAGAATACTGAAGTCCAAAAATAAACAGTTCCATTTTAGCCATTCTGTTTTCACTATAAAATAAATACCATTTTAGGTGTTTTGTTTGTTTTTGAGACAGAGTCTTGCTCTGTCACCCAGGCTGGAGTGCAGTGGCGCAATAACGACTTGCTGCAGCCTTGAACTCCTGAGCCCAAGTGATCCTCCCACCCCAGTCTTCTGAGTATTTGGGACTACAGGTGCACACCACCACACACCTGGCTAATTTTTGTATTTTTTGTAGTAACGGGGTTTCACTATGTTGCCCAGGCTGGTCTCGAACTCCTGAGCTCCAGTGATCTGCCTACCTTGGCCTCCCAGAGTGTTGGGATTATAGCTGTGTGCCACCGTACCCAGCCAAGGTGGTTGTTAAGAAGATAAAACCTTTCTTTTTTTTTTTTTCCTGAGACAAAAATCTCACTTTGTTACCCAGGCTGGAGTGCAGCAAGGTGATCTTGGCCTCCCAAGTTCAAGCAATTCTCCTGCTTCGGCCTTCTGAGTAGCTGAACTTACAGGTGCCTGCCACCAGGCATGGCTAGTTTTTGTATTTTTAGTACAGACGTGGTTTCACCATGTTGATTAGACTGGTCTCGAACTCCTGACCTCAAGCAGTCCACCTGCCTCGGCCTCCCCAAGTGCTGGGATTACAGGCATGAGACTCTGTCTGGCCAAGAAGAAAAAAACTTTCTTTTTTTTTTTTTGCCCCCCACCCCGATCTTTTTTTTTTTTTTTTTTTTAAGAAAAAACTTTCAAACATTCCCTGTAAATGTTTGCCATGAGGAACTACTTGTAGTTCCCCTAATGTGACACATTCTCTCTTTAGACTTTCCATGGATATTCTCCTTTTCCTAGAAAGCTCTACCCTTACTCATTGTCTGACTTAATTCTGTTGCTTTCCATTCTTAGCTCACTCTTCACCATTCCAGGGTGTTATCCTGGACCTTCCCTGGCTAGAGTGAGTGTCCCTCTCCTCTACTCCCAATGTTTATCGTAGCAATCATCACCTTTTGTTGTAATTATCTGTTCACTCATAATCTATGTCATTTGACTACAATGTTTTTAAGGGTAGGGATTATATATTTATATTTTCCTCTTTGATGTCTTACATACTGCCTGAAAGCTTGAGACATAGGTATCCACCAGTGTTTTTTCGGTGAATAATAGTGGTTTTCATTGTATAACACAAAACCACTTCTCCTGAAGCCAGTGAGGAAGCATAGTCCACTCCTGCAAAAGGAAAATTCAGTCCCTATACATGGAGAACATATGCTGGGAATTTAACCCTATATCATGGGGCCTTCACTTGACTCCAGCTGTCTTTGTTTTGGTGCATCTCTCCTTGGGGGTAATCACCCTTCTTTATTGGTACGTGCTACCTCTCCAGTCCCAGTTGGTAGGAAAAAACAACATCTAAGGGCAATAATTTGGAGTTGGCAGGTTGTGTTATTTTGAATGAAATACAGCTTTAGTCCGTTTGCATTCTATTTCAAGACTGGAAACCAAGAGTTTTATCTGATTTCTAGGGAATGATATTTAAATCACAGTCTATATTTTGATTATTTTATATTCAAAATAGAGTAGAACTGTTCATACTGAACTATTTATTTTTGGAGTTTAGTATCTTGGCCGAATAAGGTCTCTAAAGCATTGTTCCTTCTTTCTTCTTTTTCTTTTTCTTTTTCTTTTTGAGACCGAGTCTTGCTCTGTTGCCCAGACTGGAGTGTAATGGGGCAATCTTGGCTCACTGCAACCTCTGCCTCCCAGGTTTAAGTGATTCTCCTGCCTCAGCCTCCCAAGTAGCTGGGATTATAGGTGCACACCAACATGCCCAGCTAATTTTTTTGTATTTTTAATAGAGACAGGGTTTCACCATGTTGGCCAGACAGGCTGGTGTCAAACTCCTAACTTCAGGTGATCCACCTGCCTCAGCTTCCCAAAGTGCTGGGATTACAGGCATGAGCCACTGTGCCTGGCCACATCGTTCCTTTTGTCTATAATGCAGCCACTAGAAATGAATCCCAAACTGGTACCACTCTCAGGTTTATATCTTTTTGTTGTTGTTGTTTTCTAGATGTGGATAGATTCATGCATGAAGTTTTGGAATGCATTGAATAATTCAACATTAATTGAGTAACTTGGCATTATGGGAGCACTTCTTGATTGTTTGAGAATGTCTTCAGCACTGTACAGTGTTTAGCATAAGTGGCACTACCTATGAATGCCAGTAGTATCCCCATCCCACCCCCATTGTCTTAACCAGAAACACCTCATACATTTACGGAGGCCCTGGGAGAGAAGAGTTAGAGGTGGCAGTGATGCCCTGTTTGACAACCACTGATTTTCCTGTTTTAGAAGAAATAGAAGTTAACTGTATAATGTACAAAGTAGGATTTTAAAAATTTTGTTATCATTCCAGAGACTAAACAGTTTATTGAATTTCTGAATTTGGACCAAGATATCTGATTTACTTCAAAGAGGTCTGGTATTCTTCAGAAACCAGGGAGTTCTCATTGATGTATTAATAGTGAAAGAGTAAGAATGGAAAATGCTAGATGTTAGGTATAAGAGGTAAGAAGAATCAGTGAGGATTCTAAGATGTAATATTCTAGGACAAGTCTAAGGCAATTGATCTCTCTACATGTGAAGTAAGTACTGCGTATAGGACTTATTAGTAATACAAAATTGGGAAGGAAAAAGTTTTTTAGCATAAATCTTCATAGAATCAAATGCTTTTTTCCTAATTATGATTTGAGTGATAAATGTTGAAATAAGGGGCTTGATGTATGAATTTTTCCCTCTGAAATAGTTATATAAGAAATATTACATACAGGCTAAGTGCAGTGGCTCATGCCCGTAATTCCAACACTTTGAGAAGCTTGAGGTGGGAAGATCAATTGAGGCCAGGAGTTTGAGACTGGCCTGGGCATAATGAAACCCTGCCTCTTAAAGAAAAGAAATGTTACATACATACTGGACCTAAAAAATGCCCTCAAGGTATTACCCCAAAAAAACCCTAACAACTTTAAACTGACCCCACAATAAATTGTATGTTATCTTATTTGTATGATTTCACAAACTAGCTAAGGTAGGTAGTGTTTTCTTTCTATCTCACATAGTGAACGTTTTGACAGGCTTATCCTTTCAGTCAATCTAGTTATTTGCTAGTTATCTGTAATAAAATATCTGTTTCATAGATGAGTTACTGCTTTATCTTGTTGACAAAGCTTATTTGTTCTTCTGATACCTTCAAGAGTATAGCATTTTTCAGATTACCCCCCCCAGCCCCTTTGCCTCCTAGAATGGACTCAGTTTCTTCAGCACATTTAATTCTCAGACTATAAAAATTTGGGGGTTTGGCTGGGTGTGATGGCTCACGCCTGTATTCTCAGCACTTTGAGAGGCCAAGGTGGGTGGATGATTGCCTGAGATCAGGAGTTTAAGACCAGAGTGGGCAACATGATGAAACCCTGGCTCTACTGAAAATACAAAAATTGGCCAGGCGTGGTGGCAGGCACCTGTGATCCCAGCTTCTCAGGAGGCGGAGGCAGAGGAATCACTTAAACCCAGGAGGCTGAGGTTGCAGTGAGCTGAGACTGCCTTACTGGACTCTAGCCTGGGCAACAAGAGCAAGACATCGTCTAAAAAAAAAAAAAATCGGGGTTTTTATAGTTAATTACTGTGGAGGAATCTTGCTCTTCAGATGTCCTTCACTCAGCCTTATGAGATGCTAAAATCTTACTGATGCTCATTTGAAGGGTTATTAACTTAGGAATACCCAAATAAGAAGCAGCAAATGACTCTCGTATGCTAAATTTACTATTCACATTTTATGTTGAACATGTATGACTACCAGGGACCCGTTTACTTAGAATCCTTTCCTATAACGATTGCTATGGAGAAGTGATAAACTCTTCATGATTAACTCTTCATAGACTTGGTATTTTTTTCTAGTGTTGTTATATAATTTTCAGCTTATGGTTGTATAAGTTTTTCCATCCTGGAAAGAAATAAGACTTTTGAGGTCAGTTAATAGCTATGTGGTCTTAATGTACTGAGCCTCACTCTTTTCAATAGAGTGAGTTTTATGATCTCTTCCAAGAGTATGGTGACACTAATAGCTCACATATCAGTAGTATGTGTTTTGTGCTAAACATCTTACGCTGTCCTACCTGATCCCTCTTCTCATTCCTGAGAAAAACAAGCTGGAGATTTCAGCATATAGCCATGAGATAGTTTTTTTCTGAGAAATCAGTAGCTTATAGAAAGTTCTGTAGGACCTAAAATATAAACTTAACTTGTTTATTCATTCATTCTTTCATTCATTTATTCTTTAAAATAGAGATGAGGTCTTGCCATGTTTCTCAGGCTGGTCTCGAATTCCTGGGCTCAAGCTATACTCCAACCTTGGCTTTCCAAAGTGCTGAGATTGCAGGCATGAGTCACTGTTCCTAGCCTATAAACACCTTTAGCATGTAACAGAGCATCTCTAAAATTCATTTATATATTTGTTTGTACAGAAAAAATTGATTGAATATCTCCTTTGGACTAGTCATTATTATAAGCACAGGAGATACTTTTTTTTTTTTTGAGACAGAATCTTGCTCTGTTGCTCAGGCTGAAGGCAGTGGCACGATCTCTGTTCACTGCCACCTCCTCGTCCTGGGTTCAAGTGATTCTCCTGCCTCAGCCTCCCAAGTAGCTGGGATTACAGGCACCAACTACCATGGCCAGCTAATTTTTGTATTTTTTTAGTAGACGGGGTTTCACTGTGTTAGCCACTGTGTTGTGGTAGATATTAAAGTGTCTACCACACCTGGCCAGTAGATACTTTAATAATAAGATTGCCCAAGGCTGGGCGCAGTGGCTCACGCCTGCAACCTCAGCACTTTGGGAGGCTGAGGCAGGCAAATTATGAGGTCAGGAGTTGGAGACCAGCCTGGCCAATACGGTGAAACCCCATCTCTACTAAAAAAAAATAACAAAAATTACCCGGGCCTGGTGGCACGTGCCTGTAGTCCCAACTACTTGGAAGGCTGAGGCAGGAGAATCTCTTGAACCAGGGAGGCAGAGATTTTAGTGAGCTGAGATTTCGCCACTGACTGTAGCCTGGGTGACAGAGCAAAACTCTGTCTCAAAAAGAAAAGAAAAAAAAAAATATATATATATATTGCTCACAAGTAATATGGGTATTATCATTGTGCATACCTCATAGGGTTGATAAAAAGGTTAAATTTAGTTAATAAACTCTAAAAACAGGCATATAAAGTGCTTACTAAATAGTAGCTATTATTATTTTGATTATTATTATTTTTTTTTGAGACAGTTTTGTTCTTGTTGTTCAGGCTGGAGTGCAATGGCACAGTCTTGGCTCACAGCAACCTCTGCCCCCTGGGTGCAAATGATTCTCCTGCCTCAGCCTCCCATGTTCCTGGGATTACCATGCCAGGCACCCATTACCATGCCAGGCTTATTTTTCTATTTTTGGTAGAGATGGGGTTTCACCATGTTGGTCAGACTGATCTTGAACTCCTGACCTCAGGTGATCTGCCGCCTCGGCGTCCCACAGTGCTGGGATTACAGGTGTGAGCCACTGTGCCCGGCCCTATTTTTATTGTTTTAATAAGAGAGACAGATAATAAACAAGTAAAGTAGATAAATAATTTCATGCTGTGAACAGTCTTCATCACAGTAAACTGTTATGGAGCAAATGATTGGGTGGGGAGGGGTTGCCACTTTAGCAAGGGCAGTCAGAGGAAGCCTCCCTAATGCAGGACCGTTCATCTGAAACACACAGATTGGGAGCTTACTTGAAGAACAATGCACAGCACTCTGTAAAGGCCTAGAATTGGGGAAAAGCATGTTATGTTCAAGAAACAGAGGATGAGCTAGTGTGACTGAAGCATCATGAGTGAGAGATCATAAGGGGAGATTGAAGGCATAGGCAAAGTCAGGTCAAGTTGTGTAAGCCATGAAGTGGCTCACACTTTTTTGCTGTGTTGTTTGGAGTATAAAATTAGAAATAGCATCTATTTCCTTTAAACTATTTTAAAGAATTATGTATGATAGACTTTATTAATATAAGACTTTGCTTGTCGTAGTAAACATTTCTACAAAAAAAATTCTGAAGATCTCAAGTGCCTAGGAATTTTATTTTCTTTGATATTTATAAGTTGTCCTTTTAATGTACATCAAAGAATTTCTGACCAAAGCATTAAAGTGTAGAATGCCTTTATTTATTTATTGAATTTTCTGTATTTCTTTTTATTGAATTTTCTGTATTTCTTTTTTACTTTAAAGTATGCCATGAAACTTTTTATGAAAATATTTAAGATGCCCGGCGCGGTGGCTCACGCCTGTAATCCCAGCACTTTGGGGAGGCCGAGGCGGGTGGATCACGAGGTCAAGAGATCGAGACCATCCTGGTCAACATGGTGAAACCCCGTCTCTACTAAAAATACAAAACATTAGCTGGGCATGGTGGTGCGTGCCTGTAATCCCAGCTACTCAGGAGGCTGAGGCAGGAGAATTGCCTGAACCCAGGAGGTGGAGGTTGCGGTGAGCCGAGATTGCGCCATTGCACTCCTCCAGCCTGGGTAACAAGAGCGAAACTCCGTCTCAAAAAAAAAAAAAAAAAAAAGGAGAGAGAAAATATTTAAGAAGCATAGACGGACCTGAAAGCAGCCAATATTCTATTTGTTAAGGGCCTGCCACATCAGTGTCACCCTAGTAGAAACCATGTTGGGCCTAGTAGAAGTCATATAACAGGCCTCAATTTGGATAATGGATATAAAATAAGTTGTATATATATCTTTCTTTTTCTTTTTTTTTTCCTTTTTTCATGGAAGAAAGTGGTCTGGGTTTTTTAACTGTGGCACATGTTTATTTTCTTAGTCTGTGAATAGAGTTGATGGCAGGAAAGAGAAGCGTTATAAGTAGGATGAGGTCAATAAAATTTTCCAGGCCCAGTGAATTTGGAAATAATACTTGGTAACCTGACTTAAATTCTGATGAGTTTGTAATCCAAGATAATGGTGCTATAGGCAATTTCTATTATCATTAATTTCAAGTCCTAGTGAGCCTCAAAAATAGAGATCATCAATGCATGATTTTGTTGGCACAGTTTATTTGGATACTGACTTGATTAGGAGATCTTAAATAATTTAAATGCATGAGGTCAAGGGAAAATTGTTAACTTATAGCCAGGGTAGCAATTTGTGTATATATATTTTAAGCTTCCTTGGTTTTAAAATGTAAAAGACAAAATCTGAACGTCCCAAATTTTTAAGTCTACTGAGAGGACGTGTTGACATCTCAAGTGCCTTAATGAGGTTTCTTTTCATTGTTTGCTTTTCTTAAGCCTACTTGTGTCTGAACATTTTAGGTCATTTACAGCAAATACACTGACCTGGTTCCAAAGGAGGTTATGAATGCAGATGACCCAGACCTGCAAAGGCCCGATGAAGAAGCTATTAAAGAGGTAATGGGGAATTGATGTATTTGATGACTCTTTACATCCTGATTAACTTCCAAACTCTCAATGTGATGTTTCCTATTTCAGATAACAGAAAAGACAAGAGTAGCCTTAGAAAAATCTGTATCACAGAAGGTTGCTGCAGCCATGCCAGTTCGGGCAGCTGACAAACTGGCTCCTGCTCAGTATATCCGGTATGAATCTTGCCAAGAAGACTTAGTTTCATTTTGGACTCGATTCAGCTTGGGGAGTCACTAACCCACTTAGCAACTATTATAATGCATTGTTTTGAATAATGACTTGAAGCCTGTCTACTGTCTTTATAGACAATTGAAAGCAGAATTTAAGTTGTCCACTTTGTTTTTTGTTTGTTTATTTGAGATAAGCACTCTGTTGCCCAGGCTGGAGTGCAGTAACACCCTCACAGCTCACTGCAGCCTGACTTCCTGGGCTCAAGTGATCCTCCTGCCTTGATACCACCGTACCTGGCTAATATTTTAATGTTTTGTAGAGATGAGGTCTCACCATGATGCTCAAGCTATTCTCGAACTCCTGGACCCAAACAGTCCTCCTGCCTTGTCATCCCAAAGTGCTAAGATTACAGATGAGAGCCACCACACTTGGCCTCTTTTTATGCTTTTTTTTTTTTGGAGATAGAGTCTTGCTCTGTTGCCCAGGCTGGAGTACAATGGTGTGATCTTGACTCACTGCAATCTCTGCCTCCACAGAGATTCTTCTGCCTCAACCTCCTGAGTAGCTGGGATTACAGGTGCCCACCATCATGCCCAGCTAATTTTTGTATTTTTAGTAGAGACAGGGTTTCACTGTGTTGGCCAGGCTAGTCTCAAACTTCTGACCTCAAATGGTCCACCCTCTTCGGCTTCCCAAAGTTCTGGGATTACAGGCGTGAGCCACTGTGCCCAGCCTATGCTATATTTTTGTTTTTTTTTGTTTTTTTGAGACAGAGTCTCTCTGTCACCCAGGCTGCAGTGCAATGGCATGGTCTTGGTTCACTGCCACCTCTGCCTCCTGGGTTCAAGTGATTCTCCTGCCTCAGTCTTCCAAGTAGCTGGGATTGCAGGCATGTACCACCATGCTCAGCTAATTTTTGTATTTTTGGTGGAGATGGGGTTTTACCATTTTGGCCAGGCTGGTCTCAAACTCCTGACCTCAGATGATCCGCCCACCTCAGCCTCCCAAAGTGCTGGGATTACAGGCGTGAGCCAACTGGCCCGGCCCTATGCTATTTTCAAAATACATTTTTTGTTTTTAGAAATTAACAGTCAACTGTAGTATATGACCTAAATCACAATTATTATTTATAGTTTTCCATTTATGGGTAATAGATATCTTTATAATACTTCTAAATTTTGAGGTGTTTCACTTGACTGAATCTTTGCATAGAGATGAATCACATACATATATTAAGGGAAAATTCAGAGCTCGTAGGGCTGCTGTTATTATTCTTTTCTCTGTTTTATAACCTATGATTAATCAAAAACTTCTAACTGTAAGTTGCCTGCTGGGATTATTATGAGTGTTTTTTCCCCAGATGCAGGCATACCAAATAGGTACTGTTTTCTAAACTGCTTATCTGTGAAACTGAACACTGCATCTTCAGTGTTGGAAAATGTATGAGGATGGGTTATCTGCACACTAATACCACTCAAGTTTGTCTTTTATCTGTAACTCATAATTTCTGTTCTTTTATCTCTCTTGCTGTCTGCTTTGTCTAAATATTTTGTTCATTTTCTATTAATACATTGTGAAACGAATTGAAAATGTATCTAGCTTAAGGTTGTAACAGAAGGAAAATGCCTTCTGAAAGCTTGAACTAGTTACACCTTTAGTTTTTATCTGCTTTCTTCAGATACACACCATCGCAGCAAGGAGTGGCTTTCAACTCTGGAGCTAAACAGAGGGTTATTCGGATGGTAGAAATGCAGAAAGATCCAATGGAGCCTCCAAGGTTCAAGTAAGTAAAAAGGAGGAGGCTACTAATACACACAAAAACATGGATGAATCTCAAAACAATTATGCTGAGTGAAGGAAGCCAGGCAAAACAAGTACATACAATATGATTCCATTTATATAAAACTCTAGGAAATGCAAACTAACCTGTAGTGACAGAAAGATCAGTGAATCCCTCTGGGGAAGGAGGTAGGGACAAACAGGAGATGGGAGGGACAAGAGGAATAGGCAAGGGGCAAGCAGAAACTTCTGGGGATGACAGGTATGTTCACCATCTTGATTGTGATGATGATTTCACGGGCGCTTATTTGTGTCAAAATCTAATCAAATTGTATACTTTAAATATGTACAGTTAATTAAATGTCAATTATCTCAATAAAGGTGCTTTTTAAAATGAAAAAAGTTATATTACTCTGTAAAATACAATAATGTTGGGAGGTGGGGTAACAATGATGACAGAATTGGCCATATTTTATTCATTGTCATAGTAGAGTGGTAAGTGCATATCATTATACAGCCTCTGTTTTTGTCTATGTTTGAAACTTTTATGCAAGAAAAAAAAGGAGGGGAGACTTGATGTGATGCCTAAAAGGGAGGAAACTATATCACTCTCTGGTTGTGTTTTGATTTATACTTCAGGATTAATAAGAAAATTCCCCGGGGACCACCTTCTCCTCCTGCACCTGTCATGCATTCTCCTAGCCGAAAGGTATTCTTTGCTGTAGTCTAAAATCTTTTTTTCTACTCATGATTATTAATTTTATAGATAATTTCCCGATACCTATACAGGTACATGTCACCACACTGACTTGTAGTTTCTTTTTTTATTTTTCAAGATGAAGTATCAAGAACGCTTATGAGAATTTATATAACATGTTAGCTATAAGTTTTGTTATTAGTAACCCAAATCCTACTTTTAATGGAATGGACAGGGTCTGCTGTTTCACTTAAAAAGATGTTACACGAAGTGAATATATTGGTTCATTAGGTCTCTGATAATTTGAGTGACTTTCAAGATACGTTTTGTTACTCCAAAGAGCAGTTTTTCATCCAAAAGAAGTCACATCGGCTGGGCACAGTGGCTCACACCCGTAATACCAGCACTTTGGGAGGCAGAGGCAGGCGGATTATCTGAGGTCGGGTGTTCGAGACCAGCCTGACCAACATGGAGAAACCCCATCTCTACTAAAAAAAAAAAAAAAAAAAAACCACACACACAAAATTAGCCAGGTGGTGGCGTATGTCTGTAATCTCAGCTACTGGGGAGGCTGAAGCAGGAGAATCGTTTGAACCCGGGAGACAGAGGTTGCAGTGAGCCAGGATCATACCATTGCACTCCAGCCTGGGCCACAAAAATGAAATTCCGTCTGAAAAAAAAAAAAAAAAAGTCATGGAAAAATACTAGCCAACATTTATAACTGTCAAAAATAATTTCTAGATTATTTTCCATTTTTCACAGTACTTCAAAGTTATTACTAGAATTAATGATACAGTAAACTAGTGCTAGCAAACAAATGGATTGTTGGCCTTTCACTATGTATGTGCATATGTCAGTGTATATGGAGCTGCCTTTGAAGATAAAGATTATACTTAGATTACTTTGTAGACTATAAATCTAACCCTGTCTCTTCTTTCACTCTTAACTCAGATGACTGTAAAGGAACAACAAGAGTGGAAGATTCCTCCTTGTATTTCTAACTGGAAAAATGCAAAGGTAAGTAAGTTGTAAAAAACATCAGTCTCTATTAGTACTGTAACCTACTGGAAAACACCAATAAAAGCAACTATAGCCTAGGTAACTCTAATTGAAACAACACATGGCTTAACTGAGGATTTTCAAAAAGGAATGCCCAAATTGGTGACTTTTTTAATGTAATAAAAATGTTAGTATGCCAGGCACATGAATACCATGTCAGTTCTTATTTTTGTTTTGTTTTGTTTTGTTTTGAAACAAAGTTTCATTCTGTCACCAGGCTGGAGTGCAGTGGCACAATCTCAGCTCACTGCAACCTCCGCCTCCCAGGTTCAAGCGATTCCCCTGACTCAGCCTCTTGAGTAGTTGGGACTATAGGTGCATGCCACCACACGCAGCTAATTTTTTATATTTTAGTAGAGACAGGGTTTCACCATGTTGGCCAGGATGGTGTCTGTCGATCTCCTGACCTCGTGATATGCCCGCCTCAGTTGCCCAAAGTGCTGGGATTACAGGCGTGAGCCACCACGCCTAGCCCCACGTCAGTTCTTTTAGTGAATTGTGGCTAGCAGAAGCACATAGAGAAGGAATAAGTAGAATAAAGTGTCGTATAAATACAAGATGGTATTTAGAAACTCAAATTTACATCTAAAAATTATTTCTAAAAGAAACTGGTATAAAAGATTATATGACAAAAGAACAGAAGTTTGGTTAAGAGCTTTTTTTTTTTTTTTTTTTTTTTTTTAAAACAGGGTTTCACCATGTTGGTCAGGCTGGTCTTGAACTCCCGACCTCAGGTGATCCACCCGCCTTGGCCTCCAAAGTGCTTGGATTACAGGCATGAGCCACCACGCCCGGCCTGGTTAAGTGCTTTAATTTTCAACTACTTGGCTCTGTAGTAGTGAAGACTTAAGCTATGTATTTCTAATAATTGCCAAAACTTCCAGGAGTTGTTAAGAATCTATCGATTGTGGGATAGATTTTCTAATCACTGTTTCCTCTTCCCTGAAGATTTTATTTTTGATGGATGAAGAAGACCATTAAGTTTCTTAAGGGAATTTAGGTACTCATCCTAAAACAAAGAATTTGTTGGCTGGTCTGATTTAATATTATGTAACTGGATGGTATCTTGAGCTGGCTCTGTAACACTTCATTTTATTCTGATACTGTGGACTAAAGGACAACATTTAAGAGACTAGTCAGAAATCTGGAAAATAAAGCTAAGCCTGAAAGTTAACATAGATATGCAAGCATAGTTCTTGAGTTACTGAGATGCAAAGTTTTATAATGTAGAATTTTAGTTGTCTATCAAACTTTTTTTTTCTTCTTTTCTTTTCTTTTTTCTTTTTTTTTCTTTTTCTTTTTTTCTGAGACAGGGTCTCACTCTGTTGCCTAGGCTGGATGATCATGGCTCACTGCAGCCTCAACCTCCCAGGCTCAGGTGAGCCTCCCACCTCAGCCTCCTGAGTAGTTTGGACCACATGTGTGCACCACCATGCCTGGCTACTTTTTTGTATTTTTGGTAGAGATGGGGTTTTTTCATGTTGCCAGGCTGGTCTTGAACTCCTGGACTCAAGCAATCCACCTGCCTTGGCCTCCCAAAGTGTTGGGATTACAGGCTTGAGCCACTGTGCCCAGCCTTTTTTTTTCTATTTACTAAAACTTCAGGGTTCTAAGAATACAACAGATCATTAAGACAGTACAGCAGATTTAACTTCTATAAATGCTAAGATCATAGTGATTTATTCTACCTTTATTTGACTGTTATATTTACTTGAGGAGCAACTATTGAACTGTTTGACAATTACTTCCTTTTATTATAATCTACAATTATTAATACAAGTATCTAGTTTTCCAGACCTTGGGTTCTGAAATCCTGTTGTCTGAGTTTAAATCCTAGTTCATCCACTTATTAACAGAAAGACCTTGGGGATGTTACCAAAGCATCAGTGAAATGGATACAATAATGTGAGAAGCTTTATAGAGTTATTGTGAAGGTTAAATGAGACCATAGGTGTGTTTGATCTACGTAAAGCACTGATTGATAGCTCCTATTGTTTTGCATCATTATAAAGAAAGAAGGAAAAAGAACCTTCAGTTAAGTGGTTCTCAAAATGTGGGCATATTTAAATTTAATTTTAGCCAGGTTCGGTGGCTCATGCCTGTAATCCCAGCACTTTGGGAGTCCGAGGGTGGATCACCTGAGGTCAGGAGTTCAAAACCACCCTGGCCAACATGGGGAAACCCCGTCTTTACTAAAAATACAAAAATTAGGCATGGTGGTGCATGCATGTAGTACCAGCTACTCGGGAGGCTGAGGTAGGAGAATCACTTGAACCCAGGAAGCAGAGGTTGCAGTGAGCTGAGATCACACCACTGCACTCCAGCCTGGGTGACAGAGCAAGACTTCATCTCAAAAATAAATAAATTAATTTAACTTTAAGCACTTCTATGACTGGGTTTTCTGTCTGCTTTCATACTAGGGTTATACAATTCCATTAGACAAACGTCTGGCTGCTGATGGAAGAGGACTACAGACAGTACACATAAATGAAAATTTTGCCAAACTGGCCGAAGCCCTCTACATTGCTGATCGGAAGGTTGGTTGGTTATCATTTAATGCTCTTGTTACTTTTAAAATCCATTCTTTATTACCTAAGGTACTGATAATTTAACTATAGTACTGAACACCTAGAGAGTCTCACCTATGGTATGCGTGTTAGAGATGACAGCTACTAATTGGCAGGTCTGTGTATGCTCCCAGCCTTTGTAGATGTGTACACACACCCCACAGTGGTGCTTCAGCTCCCTCACAACGTGCCAGAATAATGATTTGCTAGGATGATCCATTTTATGAAGATTGCTAGGTTTCATAATTCTCGATTTCAAATTTTCCTCTATGTTACATGTCCCCCAAAAGGGCAGTTGCAGGAAAAGGCAGATAAACATTCTGATGAATTGAATGCTACATAAAATGGCATTCATAGCATTGGCCATCTATTAATATTATATATTGTATTAAATATTACGGAATTAGGCTGGGCACAGTGGCTCACGTGTATAATCCCAGCACTTTGGGAGACCGAGATGGGTGGATTGCTTGAGGTCGGGAGTTAGACCAGCCTGGCCAACGTGGTGAAACTCCACCTCTACTAAAAATACAAAAATTAGCAGGGTGTGGCATGCACCTGTAATCCGAGCTACTTGGAAGGTTGAGGCAGGAGAATCGCTTGAACATGACAGGTGGGGGTGGCAGCGAGCCAAGATTGCACCACTGCACTCCAGCCTGGGCAACAGAGTAAGACAGTTCATCTCAAAAATATATATATAAGTGTTATGGAATTGATATGTAATGTTGAAGTTCACACACATCATAGCATGTGTTTAAAACATAGAAAACTATGTCTTCTGTATCATAGTGAGTACCCTTATAAAAGTTCTCTAGCAGATGTAAGTTAAGATTTTATCTTGAGTTGACTTGCTTAATTTTGAAAATGTAAACAGTCCCTTATTTATTTATTTATTTTTGAGATGGACCTCACTATGTTGCCAGGCTGGTCTCAAGCTCCTGAGCTTAAGCAGTCCTTCCACCCTGGCCTCCCAAAGTGCTGGGATTACAGGAGAGAGCCACTACACTTGGCTTTAATTTTGTTTTTTAGATTGTTTCTGAGAAAGCATTAGTGAACTACTTGACTTACAAGATTAATTGTGGTCACTATAGTTTCATTCACCAAAATATTCCCAGAGAAAAAAGCTGACCTTGCAGTGTCTCCCAGGCAGGATATCTTTTAGTGGAAAAGAATCTTTGTTTTAATTAGCAATAACAAATCTGAATTCTGCTCTTACCAGCCAGATGTTAGGGAGTTGGATGATAGCTATAAATATCCCATGATAGTGTCCTGTTTAACAAATGACTTTACTAACAGGCTCGTGAAGCTGTGGAAATGCGTGCCCAAGTAGAGAGAAAAATGGCTCAAAAAGAAAAGGAAAAACATGAAGAGAAACTTAGAGAAATGGCCCAGAAAGCAAGGGAGAGAAGAGCTGGGATCAAAACTCATGTGGAAAAAGGTATGACATTCTCATTACTGAATTGAATTTACTTGGTGAACAAAATATATCTCATTTTAGAAAATCTTTTTTTCCTACTGCATGTAAAGTAGGTACATATAAACAAAATTTAGATACTTCAGACATAAGCTGAAGCAACAGGCGATAAGAGTGTATATTTAAAGATGGGCCTTCAGTTTGGGACTGTACCAGAAGTTTTTCAACTTCTGAGCAATATACTTTTCAAAATTGCATTATTACTCAAATGATAGGCTTGATTTTTCTCTTATTTTAGTCTCAAAACTTAAGAGAAATTAGATCTCTAACTGAATAATTCAGCTCCCTCATAGTAAAATAATCCAGAGTTTTTCTGTCTTGTAGGCTAATGCATTTCTAATCATTAAATCTTCCAGTATTTTCTGTCTGGGTTTACTTAGTGGTCTACATTGGTGTATTAATTCAATTGAAGTGGGAAGATGAATCCTAATTGAAATTTTGTAAGGGTGGTTTTTTCTGCATTACTAAATTCTTATGTAGTACATTTATTCATTCTTTCATTTATGTAGTTCATATTGAGTATCTGCTGTGTGCAGGGTTCCCTTTTAGACATAAGGGGTTTTTGCTAGACAGTGGATGGGGGAATGGGATGTACAGTTAACATTCTAGTGAGTGTAGACAGACAAAAGTTAATCATGTAGTATAGTAAAAGGTAGTAATTGCTGTGGAGGAAAAACAGTACAGGGAAGAAGGATATAAAATTGCCAGAAGGTGAGAATGGTCAAAGAGCCCTCACTTCTGAGATAATACTTTTAGCAGAAATACTTGAAGGAAGTAAGGAAGCAAGCCATGTGAATATCTGGGGGAAGAGCATCCCACAAAGAAGGGCCAGCAAGTACAAGGCTCTGAGACGGGAGTATGCCTAGTGTGGCTCAAGAAAGAGCAGGCAGGACAATAAGCCTGGATTGTATGAGAAAGAAGGGAATGAGTAGGAGATGAGTTTTCAGAATAGTTAGGGCAGGTGGGAAGAGTAGTGGCCAGATTATGTTTGGCCACTGCTTAACCATTGTAAAGATAAACCTTTAAGCAATTGCAGGGTTTTGAGTAGAGTGATGTGATCTGACATACTGTTTTCCAGCTTTATTGAGGTATAATTGGCAAATAAAAATTGTATAAAGTATACAACAAGATGTTTTAATATACACTGTGAAGTGTTCACCAGTGTCCAGCCAGTTAACTTACCAATCACCTCTTATAGTTACTTTTTAAATTTTTTGGTGAGAACATATAAGATCTACTCTCTTATGTTACTGGATGGAAAGTCTCGACTGTTGTCAAAAAAAAAAAAGATCTACTCTCTTAGCAAATTTCAAATATACAATGCAGTATTGTTAACTATAGTTACCATACAGTATATTAGATCTCCAGAATTTACTCATCCTGCATAAATCACACTTTGTACCATATGACCATTTCCCCTAACATGTATTTTTGAAAGACCTCCCTGGCTGCTGTCTTAAAAATACATTACTGTGAAATGGGCATGGATTAATGCCTTCCAAATAAACTGTAAGATGTGGTAACAAGTGGTAGCGAAAACATGGTCAGATATTGGGTGTATTTTGGTAGTAGAGATGACAAAATTTGTTTGTGGATTAGATGGAGATACAAAAAAAAAGTAGGAGTTAAGGATGACTCTGTACCTGGCCTTTCCTGCTATTTTATTATGAAAATTTTGAAATATACAGAAAAGCTAAAAGAATTATATAATGAACGCCCATATCTCCTACCACTTAGTCTACGCTTAATTTTTCTTTTTAACAATTAACATTGCTCCCATGCAAGAAAAGCTCAGGACTTGACAGCTTCACTGCTAAATTCTTCCAGACATTTAAAGAACTAAATACTGGTTGTACTCAAACTATTCCAAAAAATTGAAGAGAAGGGAATGCTTCCAAATTTATTCTACAAAGTCATTAGACAAATATACAACAAATAAGAAAACCACAGGCTAACATCCTTGATAGTTATAGATGCAAAAATCCTTAACAAAATTCTAACAAACAGAATTCAACAAGACATTAAAAAATCATTCATCATAATCAACTGAACTATCCTTCATCCCAAGGATGATTCAGTATATGCAAATCAGTAAGTGTGATATATCACATTAATAGAACCAAGAATAAGAACCATAGCATCATTTCAATAGAACCTGAAAAAGCATTTGATAAAATTCAACATCCCTTCATGATGAAAACGATCAACAAAGTGGGCTTAGAAGGAACATACCTAAAAATATTTAAAGCCACATATGACACACCCACAGCTGACATTATACTGAATGGAGAAAAATTGGAAGCCTTTACTCTGAGATCTGGAACAAGGCAAGGGTGCCCACTTTCACCACTATAATTCCACATAGGACAGGAAGTCCTTGACAGAGGAACATAGGCAAGAGAAAGAAATAAAGGGCACCCAGATTGGAAAGGAAGGCCAGGCGCAGTGGCTCACACGTGTAATCCCAGCACTTTGGGAGGCTGAGGCAGGTGGATAACTTGAGGTCAGGAGTTCAAGACCAGCCTGGCGAACAGGGTGAAACGCTGTTTCTACTAAAACTACAAAAATCGGCTAGGTACGGTGGGGCTCACCTATAATCCCAGCTACTTAGGACGCCGAAGCACAAGAATTGCTTGAGCCTGGGAGGCAGAGGTTACAGTGAGCTGAGGTCACACTACTACACTCCAGCATGGGCAACAAAGCAAGACTCCATCTAAAAAAACAAAACAAAGAAGACATCAAATTATATTTCGTCAGAGACAGTATGATCCTATATGTAGAAAAACCTAATGATGCCAACCAAAAAACTTAAAACTGATAAATGAATTCAGTAACATTACAAGATACAAAACCCACATACAAAAATTTGTAGCATTTCTATATACAAATAGCATACTCAAGCTGAAAAAGGAAAAGGCAGTCCCAATTATAATAGCTACAAAAAACTACCTAGGAATAAACTTTTTTTTTTTTTTTTTTTTTTTTTAGAAAGTCTCACTCTTTTGCCCAGGCTGAAGTGCAGTGGCGCAGTCTTGCCTCACTGCAACATCTGCTTCCTGGGCTCAAGTGATTCTCATGTCGCAGCCTCCTGAGTAGCTGGGACAATAGGCACGCGCCACCACCCCTGGCTAATTTTTTTTTATTTTTAGTAGAGATGGGGTTTCACTACATTGGCCAGGCTGGTCTCAGATGTCAGGTGATCACCCACCTTGGCCTCCCAAAGTGCTGGGATTATAGGCACAAGCTACCATCCCCGGCCTCATAAGAATAAACCACAGAAATGAAAGATCTTCACAAAGAAAACGATAAAAGACCGATGAAAGTAATTGAAGAGGAGGCATGGTGGCTCACACCTGTGATCCCAACACTTTGGGAGGCCAAGGCAAAAGGATTACTTGAGGTCAGGTGTTCAAGACTAGCCTAGGCAACATAGAACATATATCCTATCTCTCTCTCTCTCTTTTTTTTTTTTTTTTGTTTTAAGTATGACACAGCACCCTATGTCTTTTAAAAAAAAAAAAAAATTTAATTAAAAAAAAAGACATTGAAGGAACCTTCCATAGTAAATGGAAAGATAGCCCATGCTCATGAATTGGAAAAATTAGTATTGTTAAAAAGTTCATACTACCCAAAGCTAGCTGTAGACGCAGTGCAATCCCTATCAAAATACCGATGACATTCTTCACAGAAATAGAAAAACAATACTAAACTTTCTATGGAACCACAAGAGACCCCAAATAACCAAAGCAATCCTGAATAAAAAGAACAAAACTGGAGACATCACACTGCCTGGCTTCAAAATATACTACAAAGCTGTAGTAACCAAAGCGGCATGGTACTGCCATAAAAACAGACACACAGACCAGTGGAACACAATAGAGAACCCAGAAATAAATGTATTGGTTGTAAATGCATGGAATTTTTGTTTGTTTGGAGACAGGGTCTCACTTTGTCATCCAGCCTGGAGTGCAGTGGTGTAATCTTAGCTTATTACAACCTCTGCCTCCCAGGCTCAAGCTGTCCTCCCGCCTCTGCCTCCCAAGTAACTGGGACTAAGGCATGCACCACCATGCCTGGCTAATTTTTGTATTATTTGTAGAGACGGGGTTTTGCCATTTCACCCAGGTTGAACTCCTGGCCTGAGTGATCCATCTGCCTCAGCCTCCCAAGGTGCATTACAGGCATGAAACCCACCGTGCCCAGCCCATGCATGGATTTTTAACAATGATGCTCAAAGCATACATTGGGGAAAGGATAGTCTCTTCAGTAAATAATGCTCTGAAAACTGAATATTCACATGCAAAAGAATGAAAATAGACCCATATTTCTTATCACATACAAGAATCACATTAAAATGGATTAAAGACTTAAATGTAAGGCCTGAACTATGAAACCACTAGATGAAGACATTGGGACATGCTTCAGAACATTGGTCTGGGCAAAGATTTTTTGGGTAAAATCACAGAAGCACAGACAGCAAAAGCAAAAATAGACATATGGGATTGTACCAAGCTAAAAGGCTTCTGCACAGCAAACAGTCAACAGAGAGTGAAGAGGCCACCTACAGAATGGGAGAAAATGGTTGCAAACTATCCATTTAAGAAAGAATTAATAACCAGAATGTACAAGAACTCAACTCAATAGCAAAGAAACCAGATAATCTGATTTTAAAATGGGCCGGGTGCAGTGGCTCACGCCTATAATCCTAGCACTTTGGGAGGCTGAGGTGGGTGGATCACCTGAGGTCAGGAGTTCAAGACCAGCCTGGCCATCATGGTGAAACCCCATCTTTTAAAAAAAAGAAAAAAAGGCAAATGATCTGAATAGACAGCCTCAAAAGAAGACATACCTGGCCAACAGGTATATAAAAAATGTTCAGCATCACTAATCATCTGGGAAATCAAAACCACAGTGAGATATTAGGTAAACCCAGTTAAAAATGGCTATCATCAAAAAGGCAATATCAGATGCTGGCAGGGATACAGAAGAGGGAATGCTAGTACATTGTTGGTAAGAATCTAACATAGTACAGCTACTATGGAAAACAGAATGGCAGTTCTTCAAAAAACTGAAAACAGAGCTACCACATGATCCAGCAGTTCACTGCTGGTTATATATCCAAAAGGAAATCAGTATATCAGAGGGATATCTGTACTCCCATGTTTATTGCAGCATTCTTTACAATATCTAAGATATGGAATCAAGTTATGTGTTCAGTAGATGAATGGATAAAGAAAATGTGGTCTGTATACACAATGGGATATTACTCAGCCATAAAAAAGAATGAAATCATGTAATTTGCAACAATATGGATGGTACTGAAGGTTATTAAGTGAATAAGACAGGCACAGAAATACAGATACTGAATCTTCTCAGTTGTATGTGGAAGCTAAAAAAGTTGGTCTCAAGGAAGTAGAGAGTAGAATGGTGGTAACCACTGGTTGGGAAGGATGCTGGGGATGGGAAATAAAGAGAGATTGGTTGATGGTATTAAGAGTAAGTTCTGATGTTCCTAGCACAGAGGGGTGAATAGTAATGATTATTTATTGTATATTACTAAATAGTTAGAAGATTTAGAATGTTCCCAACACAAAGAAATGATAAATGTTTGAGGCGATGGATATCCTAATTACCGATTTGTTACATATTTTATGCATGGATCAGATATCATATATGCCCCATATATATGTATGATTATTATATCAATAAAAGTTAATTTTAAAAGCAATTAACATTGCTAGGTTTGCTTTATCACATATTTGCCAATCTTTATATCCATCTCTAGAATTCACATTCAAAACTTAAATACTGTTTATTAGACTTAAATTAATTGCAAGTAAGGTTTAAAAGGCTGAATGTGACTACAAAGAAATTTGGAATTTTCTCTCTAAGGTTAAAGAATATTCTCTCGTTCAAAATATTGGCTGGGCATGGTGGATCACTTGAGGTCAGGAGTTCAAGACCAGCCTGGCCAACATGGTGAAACCTCATCTCTACTGAAAATAAAAAATTAACCCAGCATGGTGGTGCGTGCCTGTAGTCCCAGCTACTTGGGAGGCTAAGGCAGGAGAATCACTTGAACCTGGGAAGCGGAGGTTGCAGTGATCTGAGCTCACACCACTGCACTCCAGCCTGGGCAACAGAGCAAGACTTTGTCTCAAAAAAACCAAACAGGCCTGGCATGGTGGCTTATGCCTGTAAATCATTTTGGGAGGCTGAGGTGGGCAGGTCACCTGAGGTCAGGAGTTCGAGACCAGCGTGACCAACATGAAGAAACCCCATCTCTACTAAAAATACAAAATTAGCCAGGCATGGTGGCACATGCCGGTAATCCCAGCTACTCGGGAGGCTGAGGCAGGAGAATCGCATGAACCCAGGAGGCAGAGATTGTAGTGAGCCGAGAACACACCATTGTACTCCAGCCTGGGCAACAAGATCCAAATTCCGTCTCAAACAAACAAACAAAATATTAATGAGGCTGGGTGCAGTGGCTCACATTTGTAACTCCAGTACTTTGGGAGACCTAGGTGGAAACATCACAAGAGCCCAGAGTTTGAGACCAGCCTTGACAACGCAGTGGGACTGCATCTTTACAAAAAAATTTAAAAGTCAGTCATGGTGGCACACACCTGTGGTCCCAGGTACTTGGGAGGATGAGGCAGGATTACTTGAATCTAGGAGGTTGAGGCTGCAATGAGCCATGTTCATGCTATTGCACTCCAGCCTGGGTGACAGAATGAGACCCTGCCTCTTTTTTAAAAAAAAAAAAATATATATATATATACACACACATACACGTATGCACATATATAGTAGATAATATAATGAAGTCCTTTTCATCTGTTCAAACAGAGGATGGGGAGGCACGTGAGAGGGATGAAATCCGGCATGACAGGCGAAAAGAGAGACAGCATGACCGGAATCTTTCCAGGGCAGCTCCTGATAAGAGGTGGGTGTTAAGATATGTACCAATCATGAAGAGTGGCCTTTTTCTGCCTTTCAGAGCAGAATTTTATAGAGTCTACTAAGATCAGTTTTGCTTCTCTCCCTTTCTTCTTTAATATGATAACTTAATAAATTAGCACTTAATTTTCTTGTTAACTACTTTGTCTTAGCTCTAGTTGACCCGTCTCTGAAAGTAATCTTTTCTTCCATTACCTTAAGTCAGTTAGAATTGGTAATGATGGGAATATAGAAAAGGGAATTGAGATCAGGTTTGTGAAAAGGAAGTAGTAGTAAATTTGAACTGTTGAGTGGGTTCTTTCCTACCGTAAATGGTGAGACATGGATTATATGCCTCTTCCTTTAGACAGGAAATAAGCTGTCATGCTATTATTGAGATCATTTTATATGCATATTACCGCATCTAGTACAATTGATAAGAGCGGTTTTGAAAGAAGTGAAAATCAGCTCATTCTTAGGAGTAGTTTAACTTACAGTTCAGAAAGACAGCTAGCCATAAAACAATTTGAGAAAAATCTGCAAAGCACTTTTAGTAAGTATAAACATATATAACAAACTAAATACATATATGAGGGCATAGTGTAAAGTAGGGAGGCTGAGGACTAAAAGTTCTGAAAAGTAGAGAAAATAACTGCACTACAAAGGTGAAATTCTGAGTGAGGGTTAAAGGCAAATATAAAATATTTTCTTTCCAAATGAACAGTTTTTTATGCTCTGATCATCCTATGAGCTACTACGTTTTTCAAGTTATATTTTAAACAAGAAAAAGAGGTTGGGCATGGTGGCTCCTACCTGTAATCCCACAGCACTTTGGGGGGCCAAGGCAGGTGGATCACTTGAGGTCAGGAGTTCGAGACCAGCCTGGCCAACATGGTGAAACCCTGTCTTTACTAAAAATACAAAAATTAGCCAGTGTGGTGGCAGGTGCCTATAGTCCCAGCTGCTTGGGAGGCTGAAATGGAAAAATCACTTGAACCCTGGAGGTAGAGGTTTCAGTGAGCCAAGATCATGCCACTGCATTCCAGCCTGGGTGACAGAGCAAGACTCTGTCTCAAAAATTAAAATTAAAATTAAATAAACGTGAAAAGGATTCCTGCGGGTATTAATTGGCATATTTCATCTCCCTGGATAAATAACGTCATGGAGAAGCAGAGACTCTTACTCTTGAGTTTAGAGTTGAGGATAAAGTACATGCAGTAGAAGGAGAAGCAAGTGTGAAAGTGTTTAATTAATGACAGTCTTGGTAATTCCTAAATTAAAAATTACAGTAGTCAGGCGGCTCACACCTGTAATCCCAACTCTTTGGGAGGCTGAGGCGGGCAGATCACCTGAGGTCAGGAGTTTAAGACCGGCCTGACCAATATGGTAAAACCCCGTCTTTATAAAAAAATAAAAATTACAGTAGTTCTGTAGTTAAATTGGGCCCTCAAAACCAGTAAAGTGGCTATCAGAATTGATAACATAGAAAAGGTATAAAATTGTAACTGCATGAAAATAAAATAGCCTATAGAAATCATTTTCTGACCTGAGTTTTTAGTAAAATAAGATATGATAGTTACCATGGTTTCATTGGGATGTAGACTGCATGCATAATAAAACAGCCAGGAAACCAAATTAATCTGAATGTCAAAAATCATACTAACCAATTCAGTCATTGACATGTTTTCCTCAAAATTCTAGTGGGATAAAATTACTAAATGTGGTTAAATAAAAGAGCTGATTCTAGCTTATTTAAAATGACTCCTGTGCTGTATCTAATTTGTATCTGCTTCCCAACCCCCAAACCATCATATAATGATAGTAAATGTAGACCATAGCAATTTTATACCTCAGCATTATATCTCATACTGTAAGGTGATTGCTTATATTAAAGAATTCCATGTCAACAAGTCTGTTAGATGTTCTTTTGAGCTAACAGGACGTCCTAATTGTAAAACTCTCCCTCTAATCTGAAATGCTTTATAAGGCCTGCCAGCTTGATTATGTATTATCAAGGAATATATGTTCACGAGACACGAATGTGACATATTCATGACCTTTGCTTGAGATTGGTTGTATTTCAATTGAACATATTCAACTTGTCTGTAGAGTTTTCAGTTACTGATGTCGTGTTTCAAAATAGGTCGAAACTTCAGAGAAATGAAAATCGGGATATCAGTGAGGTCATTGCTCTCGGTGTTCCTAATCCTCGGACTTCCAATGAAGTTCAGTATGACCAAAGGCTCTTCAACCAATCCAAGGTACAAGTTTAAGAATAGCATATTATGTGTGTTGATGTGAATATCCTCAGGGAAACAAAAATTAACATACTTTTACATGTGGATGTAAATGCCAGCATGACGACAAAAAAAAAAATGGAAGTTGTATGTTGAAACTTGAGACAAGAAGATGAAACAGTTGATTTTAACTTTGGGGGGGGGGGGGGGGGGGCAGGATACTTGTGTTCTGAGATTTTAACTTTTTTAAAAAATTTATTTCCCCCACCCCCACCCCAAGATTTTAACTTCTTAGTGGGTTGAGATTTGAGACACTAGGAGAAGAAAGAAATTAGTGATTAAAAACTTGGTGTTGTGGTATGTCAGTCTTTTGTTTCGAAAATAGATCCAGGGAGGCCAGGCACAGTGGCTCATGCCTGTAATCCGAACACATTGGGAGGCCAAGGCGGGCAGATCACCTTAGGTCAGGAGTTCAAGACCAGCCTGGCCAATATGGTGAAACCCTGTGTCTACTAAAAATATGAAAATTAGCCAAGTGTGGTGGTGCACGCCTATAATCCCAGCTACTTGGGAGGCTGAGGCACAAGAATTGCTTGAACTGGGGAGGTGGACGTTGCAGTGAGCCAAGATTGTGCCACTGCACTCCAGCCTGGGTGACTGAGTGAGACTCTATCTCAAAAAAATAAAATAGAGCCATTGTCCTACAGAAGTGCCTCTTGGGTATTTTGTTGTTGATCTTTGGATTTTTTTTTTAATGCCATAGAAATATATCAACTTGGGAATCTTTTATAAATGAAACTATAAAACTGGATCAAAGTACTAGGCTGGCTGTCAGAAAATCTGATTTCTAGTGCCAACTGCAATTAGCTAGTTAGGACATTTTAAGCCTGGGAAGACACACAGGCATGCGCGCGCGCGCGCGCACACACACACACACACACACACAAAAGGTAAGAATACAGAAGTCTAAGTTCTACTGGGAAATAGAGTGGAAAACTTATTATGACTTGGAGATTTTAAGTAAGGTCTTCTAAGTGACAATTATTAGGTAGTTTATATTGTTGGTATTGTTCTAAGTGTTTTGTTATTATCTCACTTAATTCTTACAAAAATCCTATAAAATCATACCATTATCTCTCATGTTATAGATGAGGAAATTGAAACACAGGTTTAGCTTGTGATTGAGGGAACTACAATTCAAACTAGGTATCTCTTGATATCAAAGCTTTCTTAACTACTATACAATGGCAAATTAACAGCTGAGAAAAGAGATCTAGGGGTAAAATTTCACATACGTAAATATTTTGAAGATAATCACCTATTAGAAGTTTAAGCTTAAAACATTTAAAAATTGTGATGAAAATTTTGTGGCTGGGCACTATGGCTCACGCCTGTAATCGTAGCACTTTGTGAGGCCTAGGTGGGCAGATTGCTTGAGCCTAGTTCAAGACCAGCCTTGGCAATATGGCAAAGCCCTGTCTACAAAAAATTGGCTGGGCATGGTGGCAACACCTATACTCCCAGCTACTTGGGAGGCGGAGGTGGGAAGAACACCTGAGCACAGGGAGGTCACAGCTCTGGTGACCTATGATCATATCACTCAAACCACTGCACTCCAGCCTGGACAACAGGGAGTCCCTGTCTCAAAAAAAAAAAAAAAAAAAAAAAAAAAAAGATGTGTTGTTTCTTGTTGACTTAAGCTTTTCTTGGAGAGCCATATATTGTCTTACACTGTAGTAACAATGTTCTCAGGTGCTTAAGGGATATAACATGTTTCACGGTTCTTTCATCTTCTTGCTACCATATCTATACAGATTGAAACTATCAGGTACCTGCTTATCCTCTTTTTTTGAGACAAAGTCTTACTCTGTTGCCTAGGCCGGAGTACAGTGACGTGATCTCAGCTTATTGCAACTTCAGCCTCCCGAGTTCAAAGGATTGAACTGCCTCAGCCTCCCAAGTAGCTGGAATTACAGGCGCATGATACTGTGTGTGGCTAATTTTTTTGTTTTCAGTAGAGAAGGGATTTCACCATGTTAGCAAGGCTGGTTTTGAACTCCGAACCTCTGGTGATCCATCTGCCTCAGCCTCCCAAAGTGCTGGGATTATAGGCATGAGCCACCGAGTTGGACAATACCCTATTTTAATGACTACTTAAGGTAGCTAAACTTAATGAGTTTCCCTTATTTAGTCTACACCTCTGGCTAAGACCAGAGGGCCAGCGAGGTGGCTTATACCTGTAATCCTAGCACTTTGGGAGACCAAGGCAGGTGGATCACCTAAAGTCAGAAATTCAAGACCGGCCTGGCCAACATGGTGAAACCCTGGCTCTACTAAAATGTACTAAAAAATACAAAATTTAGCTGGATATGATGGCGTGTACCTCTAATCCCAGCTACCAGGGAGGCTGAAGTGGGATAATCACTGGAATCGGGAGTGAGCTGAGATTGCACCACTGTACTCCAGCCTGGGTGACAAAGCAAGACTGAAGGAAAAAAAAAAAAAGAATCCGAAGTTGTTAGGAACAAAAGTTTGTGCTATAGCAGTTTTTTAATGAAGACTTTTTTAATTTGCAGTTCAGATTTTTGAAAATGTGAGCTACAAATTAGCAAGGGCTTACTCTAAGCATGTTATCAGATTCAGCTTTTAATAAACATTGTTTACATTTTTATTTAATGTCATCCATTTTTCCACAGGGTATGGACAGTGGATTTGCAGGTGGAGAAGATGAAATTTATAATGTTTATGATCAAGCCTGGAGAGGTGGTAAAGATATGGCCCAGAGTATTTATAGGCCCAGTAAAAATCTGGACAAGGACATGTATGGTGATGACCTAGAAGCCAGAATAAAGACCAACAGGTACCACGCCATACAACTCAATTTCAGTGTTTACACTGGTGAAAACAAAGTAGTTCATAGTCTTTTCTGTTTTTCCCTAGATTTGTTCCCGACAAGGAGTTTTCTGGTTCAGACCGTAGGCAGAGAGGCCGAGAAGGACCAGTTCAGTTTGAGGAAGATCCTTTTGGTTTGGACAAGTTTTTGGAAGAAGCCAAACAGCATGGTGGCTCTAAAAGACCTTCAGATAGCAGCCGCCCCAAGGAACATGAGCATGAAGGCAAGAAGAGGAGGAAGGAGTAGACACAGATCTCTTTCAAAGTGAATGAACTATTATTATCCATAACCCTAATGATGCAAGTCAAAAGGGGGAACACTTTGTAAATGGTCAGGATAAATACCAAATCTGGGTGCCAGGTCCCAGCACTACTTTTTATTACTGGAGAATTGGGGGGGGGATAGAAAATTCTACTTTGAATTATTTAGTTTTTTTAAAGAGTGGGTTGTGTTTGTGCTTCTCCCACCTTTCAGCATTTATAGAACATGCTGCCCCACATACAAAATCAAGACCACTTCCTTTTGTGTGACACTAGTAGTTTGGGGTTAATATTTTGTGTAAGAACAGCTGCCTGTGAGTAAAGATACCCCAACCACAGTGAGTAGGAGGATGTTCACATATTGGAACTGTCCTGCCAAATAAATTTTGCCCTTATTGTGCTCTGTTTTAATTTGGAGTGGGCAAAGTAAGCTCTTGCTTGATGCAACTTACTTGTTTCAAATAAAAACATTTAGACAAAATTCTCAGTTACGTTAACTTTATTTAATAGGCTGGCAGTCTCAAAAATCTTTCTCTTCATCAGGTGTTTGCAAAATTTTTGGCCTTTGAGCTTGAACGTGGAGCTAAAAAAAAAAAATAAACACTGTAAGGAAGGAAAGTCAGTGTCTACAAAAACTGAAAATTGCTTTTTTTTTTAAATTAGGGAGTCAGTATTAATAACAACTCAAGCAGTGTTTATTTGTATCTTGTTGTTTTGTTTTCTCTTCAAGTTCCTTTTACCATCTTTGTTGCTCTTACGACTCCCTACCCCTCAATTAAAAATTATAAATCAGGCAGGGTGTGGTGGGTCAAGAGGACTGCTTAAAGCCAGAAGTTCAAGACCACTCTGCAACATAGCAATGGCCTGTCTCATTAAAAATAAATTTAAAAGTAAAATAGTAAATCAGTTTGGCCCAAGATCACATAGTGGGAAAGCCAAGACTTCAGCCCCAGCTTCCCTAACTTGAACATTCCACATTTATTATCTATTTAATTGATAAGTAGTATCTACATGTATATAATATATGTATTTGGTATAGAAACAAATTTACCTTTACTCCATCTATAATATGATTTTCCTGTTGTAGTGCATTCTGAAGTTCTTCTTCTGAAGAAAACTGAACCCAACCCACACCTCTGTGAAAACCAGTCTCCCTGTTCTAAAAAGCCAAAATATAGGAAAAGATTAATCATGAACTTGAAAAAGTTTCCATGAGCTCCAAATCAAACTTCCAACTTTCTTCTGCCAAAATCAGACTTTTTTTTTTTTTTTTTTTAAAGGCAGGGTCTTGCTCTGTGGCCCAGGCTGGAGTACAGTGGTATGAACACAACTCACTGCAGCCTCAACTTCCTGGGTTCAAGCAATCCTCCCACCTCAGCCTCTTCAGTAGTTGGGATCAAAGGTATATACCATCACGCCTGGCACATTTTTTATATTTTTTTGCAGAGATGGGGTCTTGCCATCTTACCCAGGCTGCTTTCAAATTCCTAGGCTCAAGCAATCCTCCCACCTGGGCCTCCCAGTGCTGAAGTGCAGGCATAAGCCACATGCCCAGCCCAAAATCGGATCATACTTTTTTTTTTTTTGAGACAGAGTCTCCCTCTGTCGCCAGGTGCCAGGCTGGAGTGCAGTGGCGCAATCTCGGCTCACTGCAACCTCTGCCTCCCGGGTTCAAGCAATTCTCCTGCCTCGGCCTCCCAAGTAGCTGGGACTATAGGCGCATACCACCATGCCCAGCTGATTTTTGTATTTTTTTAGTAGAGACGGGGGTTTTACCATGTTGGCCAGGATGATATCAATCTCTTGACCTCAGGATCACAGATATTTATAAATGCCAGTTACCTTGCTTTACACCTTTTCTGATTACCCAAGGCTAAATCCCTATGTTGTTAAACTTAACTCTTTTTTTCTTGCTGCCATTAGAAAAGATAACGTGTCATGAGCTTTCTGTGTCATTCTAGATCCACACCATACTAATAGTAATAACTAAGGGAAATTTTGATCAGTACTCTTGTTTCTAAACCTCATTTCTAGAAACTAGAAAAATCAAGCCTGAAAATCTTGTTGCACCTGTTATCATTTCTGAACCCAGTCACCCTCATCACCACCACTACTATTGTCACATGTTCCTAATGAAAAACAAGAAAAGATAATACTTAGTCCCTAACCTAGTTACCGACTTCTGGTTAAACAATTTTGCTACTTTCCTTTATATAAAAGGCAGAGTGGCTTTCAACCTATACATCACATATGGAAAACAGATTCTAGAGTTCTTGGATGTACCCTGCCCCTCCAGCCCTTCAATAGAAAAAGGATACTAAGATGTCTAGACCCTGTAGATGACAAACTGGTCCTCATTAGTCTCATTCAAGTTATGCCGTACTTTGTAAAAAAAAAAAAAAAAAAAAAAAAACTTAGAAATTGCTCCTCTACTTCAAAGATAATTTTATAAGGATTAACCTAGAATACATAAGTTTCTGGTGATGTCCCCATGATCCATTCATTGTAGATACAACAATTTCTAAGGCATTCCTTTACTGTCATGTGACCACTTCCACAGTCAAAGCATTAAGAAATTTGTTTATATTAAAACTCAAGCCAAGTAAAGTGGCTCGATTCCAGCACTTTGGTAAGCTGAGGTGGGTGGATGGCTTGAGGTCAGGAGTTCAAGACCAGCCTGGCCATCATGGTGAAACCCCATCTCTACTAAAAATACAAAAATTAGCCAGGTGTGGTGGCGCACACCTGTAGTCCCAGCACCTTGGGAGGCTGTGGTGGGCGGATCACCTGAGGTCAGGAGTTTGAGACCAGGCTGACCAATGTGGTAAAACCCCCGTCTTTAAAACAATACAAAAATTTTTAAAAACTTAGTCTGGGTGTGATGGCTCATGCCTGTAACCACCGCACTTTGGGGGCTGAGGTGGGTGGACTGCTTGAGTCCAGGAGCTAGAAGCCAGCCTGGGCAATATGGTGAAGCCCCATCTCTAAAAGAAATACAAAAAATTAGCTGGGTGTGGTGGCACATGACTGTAGTCCCAGCTACTCAGGTGGCCAAGGTCGAAGGATCCCTTGAGCCCAGGAAGTCAAGGCTGCAGTGAGCATGACTGTACTACTGTGCTGCAGCCTGAGTGACAGAGTGAGACCCTGTCTCAACAACAAAAAACTTAGATAATACGTACCTAAGAAAGGAACCAGGATTTCCAAATTGAGTACAATGAATTTGACTAAAAATTATTTTTCTTGTCATTTTATTTTGTTTTACCAAAATCAAAGCCTTCTCTAAGATGTATTCTTTCCAGGTCCTATTTTATTTATGGACAAAGAAAAATCTATTATTTTTTTTTTTACAAGGAACTTTAAATGCTCTTGAAAAAACTGAAGTTTTCAAACTTAACATTTCATGTCCATAATACATGTGCCCAATTTTTCTATTGAACTATATAAAATTCCATTGCATCAGTGACTTAATATCTAATTGATCCTAGTGATGACCATTTAGGTTTTTTCTTCTTAAACAGTGCAGCTTTTGAGCGCACATTTCTGTAGGATAAATTCTTAGAAAAGGAACTGCTAGATCAAAGCAAATGTAAATTCTTAATTTTGGTATTTTACCAATCACACATCAGAACTGAAGGTACCAGTTAAACTTCTCAGCAACTTGAGTGCCAGTTTCCCTATACCTTCTGTGGCACTATACATAACTAATCTGTCAGTCTTTGGGAGTCAAGTAACATCAAACCAAAAATTAAGAACTTAAGTTCCGTAGGTGATGGGGAGGAAGGCAGCAAATCACACTGCCACGTGTGTACCTATGCAACAATCTTGCATGTTCTTCACATGTACCCCAAAACCTAAAATGCAATAAAATAAATGGGGGAAAAAAAAAAAGAACTTAAGTTCCTAGGCTGGGCACGGTGGCTCATGCCTGTAATCCCAGCACTTTGGGAGGCCGAGGCAGGTGGATCATGAGGTCAAGAGATTGAGACCATCCTAGCCAACATGGTGAAACCCTCTATTTAAAATTTAAAAAAAAAAAAAAAATAGAACTTAAGTTCCTTTATGTTGTTATTTTACCACAGCCCCTTACAGTGCTGCAAGGAAAAAAGGGTTTCAGTGAAGTATGTGTAAACACTGTGTACTCACATCACACCCTAAAAAGCCCACAGAAAAATACAGCCCAGGATAAATTTATAGGCTGATTTCTAGACCCTCACAAGAAAACAAAGGAAATGTAATTAATATAAAAATACTGTTTTATTAGTTCTAAAAAACAAAGGGTACTCCTTGAAGATAAAACTTAAAATATCCTCTGCCAATTATCAGAGATCTCAAGTTCTTAGTAGAGTACTATAGCAGGCAAAATTCTAAGATGGGCCCCATAATCTCTGTGCATTCCCCATGTTACACCCCATATAGTCCCCTCCCCTTGAGTGTAGGCAACACTTGACTTGCTTCTAACCAAAAGAATATAGCAAAAGTAATGAGATGTCACTCCTGTGACTGATTGTGTTCTATGTAAGATGCCATCTTAGCAAACTGGAAAAGCCCTTGCTGGCTTTAAAGAAGCAAGCTGCCATATTGTAAGAAAGCCTACAGATAAACCAGGTAACAAGGAACTGCAGGCAGCCCCTAGGTGAGAGCAGCTCCCAACTCAGAGCCAAAGGTCAGCAAGAAAAGACCCCAGTCCTACAGAATTCTGGCCGGGCGTGGTGGCTCGTGCCTGTAATCCCAGCACTTTGCGAAGCCTAGGTGGTTGGGATCACTTGAGGTCAGGAGTTCAAGACCAGCCTGGCCAACATGGTGAAACTCCATCTCTACTAAAAATACAAAAGTTAGCCAGGCGTGGTGGCATGTGCCTGTAGTCCCAGCTACTCAAGAGGCTGAGGCAGGAGAATGGCTTCAACCCAGGTGGCAGTGGTTGCACTAAGCCAAGAGTGCACCACTGCACTCCAACTTGTGCAACAGAGCAAGGTTCCA
>NW_022436960.1:25199487-25253851 GCF_009761245.1 Sapajus apella
ACCTCCGCCTCCCGGGTTCAGGCAATTCTCCTGCCCCAGCCTCCTGAGTCGCTGGGATTACAGGCACACGTCACCATGCCCAGCTAATTTTTTGTATTTTTAGTAGAGACGGGGTTTCACCATGTTGACCAGGATGGTCTCGATCTCTTGACCTCGTGATCCACCCGCCTCGGCCTCCCACAATGCTGGGATTACAGGCTTGAGCCACCGCGCCTGGCCTACCAGTTGACCCTTTGATGAGACACACCACAGCCCCATCTGACACCTAGCTATGTGTGACCCTAAGAAAAGGACCCAACTAAACTGTGCCCGGCTGTGAGATATGTGTTTTAAGCCATTATGCTTGTGATATTTTGTTATACAACAACAAAAAAACTAACATAAATACCTATGATAAAGCTTTTTTATTTTTTAATCAGTATCACTCAAAATGTTATCAATAAAGATTGTAGGCCAGGCATTGCGGCTCAAGTCTGTAATCCCAGCACTCTGGGAGGCCAAAGCAGGGGGATTACTTGAAGCCAGGAATTCAAGATCAGCGTGGGCAACATGGCAAGACCCCTATCTCTATAAAAATAGGCCAGGCGCAGTGGCTCACACCTTTAATCCCAACACTTTGGGAGGCTGAGGTGGGCAGATGGCTTTAGCACGGGAGTTTGACGAGACCAGCATAAGCAACATGGCGAAACCCCGTCTCTACAAAATATACAAAAATTAGCTGGGTGTGGTGGCGCATGCCTGTAGTTCCAGCTACTGAGGAGGCTGAGGTGGGAGGATCACCTGAGCCCAAGAGGCAGAGGTTGCGGTGAGCCATGATTGCACCACTGCACTTCATCCAGGGGACAGAAGAAGACCTTGTCTCTTTAAATTAAAAAAAAAAAAAAAAAAAAAGTCTGGGCGCAGTGGCTTACACCTGTAATCCCAGCACTTTGGGAGGCTGAGGCGGGCAGATCACTTGAGCTCAGGAGTTCGAGACAAGCCTGACCAACATAGAGAAACCCTGTGTCTACTAAAAATACAAAATTAGCCAGGCATGGTGGTACATGCCTGTAATCCTAGCTGTTCGGGAGGCTGAGGTAGGAGAATCACTTGAACCTGGGAGGCAGAGGTTGCAGTGGGCTGAGATCACGCCATTGCACTCCATCCTGAGCAACAACAGCAAAACTCCATCTCAAAAAAAATAGAAAAAGAAAATTTAAAAAATGTTCCAGCCTGGGCAGAAAACGCCATCTCCACTAAAATATGCCAAAAAAATTAGCCAGGCATGGTGGCACATGTCTGTAGTCCCAGCTACTCAGGAGGCTGAAGTGGGAGGATCACTTAAGCCTGGGAGGCAGAGGCTGCAGTGAGATCAGGTCACTGCACTCCTGCTGGGGCAGAGAGAGACCGTGTCACAAGATACATAGATAGATAATTTTTTTTAAACTTTAAGCTTTATTTTTTTCTTTTTAAAAATTTTTGTGGGTGTACAGTAGGTATATATGTTTATGGAATACATGAGATGTTTTGATACAGGTATGCAAAGTAAAATAAGCAAATCACAGAGAATGGGGTATCTACCCCCTCAAGTATTTACCCTTTGACTTATGGGGTATCCACCCCCTCAGGCATTTATCCTCGGACTTACAAATAATCCAATTAAATTCTCAGTTATTTTAAAATGTACAATTAAGTTATTATTAAACACAGTCACCCTGCTGTGCTATCAAATAGTAAATCTTATTCATTCTATTTTTTTTGTACCCATTAGCCAACCCTACCTCCCCCCTTTTTCTTAATACTTACAAAAGGTACAATACACTTTTTTATATGGCCAAACTGTGCAAAGTGTTCTCTCAGCTGACCTGCGTGGCAGAAGAAAACATATTGATAGTTACTATCTTTTGGATTCTCTATCTTAGATTGTAGATAGAAACTAAAAGTGGTCCCAGGGTCACCAGACTTCTTGTGGACAGGAACTACTTTGCATTTCCTTAAAGGTTTGAGATTTAGGAAGCTGCTATGGTACTGGCTATAAAGCCATAATGTACTAGGTTTGGTAGGAGGTGAGGAGGGGAGATGGACTGACAAGTTGTTGAGCTGGCTGCAGTCTCCATCCTCAGCAAATATTGAGTGTTTTCATCATATTAGTTACTGTGCTATGTGGACTATGATCCCTGTGAGCAGATCACAAAGAAGAAAAAGACAAATTACAGTCCAGTGTGTTTCCAGCTATACTGAAGATTTCCAAATAAAATCCCAACTTACTGTTCTTTCATTCTTTCACAATTTAGTAAAATTTGTTAAGTTGACCTCACCTACCCTTCCTGCCTTATTTCCCCCTGCTGGCCCCTAGTTACTCTCTAGCACAACAAATTGAATCATCTCTATCTGTCCCGTGAATTCCCATCTTTGCATATGTTGTTCTCTCCCCTCAATATGTTGGTAATCCTATCTCCCCCTGCCTAACTTGTAATTATAACTATCCTTCAAGACCCAAACCAAATACATCCACTGAGTATTATTTTATTGGGCTCCTGCTGTAACACAAGACAATGTACTAGCCCTGTGAGACTTCAAAGATTAGAGTATATGATCTTAAAGACTAAAAACTACATGATCTGTTTCTCTTCTGAACTACAGTGCTTGTACTTCACTGATTTACTTTTTATAATATTTAGTTCTCCTAGTTCACCAAAACCTCACTGATTCAACAACTGCCTAAATTTGTTGTAAGTCTCTTCATCCCCACTACTACACTGTAAGCTCCCTCAGCATACAAACCACTAAGTTTACAGTGACCAATAAACAGTAGGGCCTCAATATTGGCTAATGAAATAGTAAATGTCCACTAATCCTTCAACAATCAACAGAGACTAAGTTTTGAAGGGCTCTAATGGTAAGTCAAACCAACTGGCAAGATCAAGATCTCACAGAATATGATACTGGAGAACAAAATAATGTTAAACATATGTTTTATACCAGATAATTAAAGTCCTAGAAGACACTGATTTCAAAACCATCTCTGGAAGGTAACCGACTTTCTAACCTGCTTAAAACTGTGAGGGAGAAACAGCTGCAAGCACCAAGAACAATGTCTACCACATAATAGATACTCAAATAAATATTTGCTGAATCACTGGAACAACAGAGAGAAACTGTTTCGAAGTTGTACATAATGCTGACTCTTTTTGAGGGTTTTAAACTAGCCCTTTATTGCCTGGAAACTTGCATGTGCAAGACGCTAATGAAACTCCTCAGCCTTTCCATAAAGTTTCACAGGGCCTATGGAAGACTACTGGGCTTGGTCTTCACCAACCACATGTTTAAAAGATGGGGCACAAACCAACCTATTTCCCATTCTACTATTCACATCTGAGCCACAAAAACTAAGAAACTAAATCTTGTTCCATTTTGTTTAAAGGGGCTGACCTGATACATGAATATCTACAAAAAAGCGACCACGACTGTTTACATGTTGGTAAGCAAACATAAAAACCTTCTCTCAAAACTGCAGCTGACAAAAATCGAAGGTGATGAGAGATTTCAGGATTATTGCAATCTTTATCTCCAGATTAGGCCTCTCCCATAAGCTGCAACTTTGGTTATCGTGAAAATAACTATCATTTTTTGAATACTTAAACTATATCTAACACAAATCTGGGAAGTTTGCATATAAACTCAATCCTCTCAACAATCCTCTGAGTTGGGTATTGACTCCATTTTATCGATGAATAAACTGTGGCCCAGTGTGGGCCCTTTTCCCATATTAATTTCAGTTATTCAGGTAATACAGCGATTAAATGTCCGAGTTGGAATTCTAACCCAACAGTTTGTCTTCGGAGTCCACTTCTCAGCGACAATGATACACAACCTCTGTCCAATTGCCTGATGGAAACCTCACGAGTTTCTCAAACTCAACACATTCAAACTACTTATCTTCCCGTGGCCTGCTTGCTCCTCTTAACTTCTAAACAAGCCATTCACCAATGCTAAAAACCCGGTTATAATTCCTTCCTTTCCCTTATTCCGTACACTTCCCCCTACTTAAGCCATCACGAAACGACATCTAGTTTGCTTTTGAAAGATCTGACCACCCTCCTTCTACCATAGCCCAAAGTCAGGTCTTCACCTTTTAAGTACATTAATGAAATTCCCGTTGAGCTCTACCCCACGCCTACAATCTTGCCACCTTGACTCCATCCTTCACACTACAGTGAAAATTATCCCTTCTAAATTGTAAATCTGGGTTTCCAAGTAAAAAGCCTTCACACCAAATCACTCCTAAAGGCAAAAAGCCACGCCGGGCGTGGTGGCTCAAGCCTGTAATCCCAGCACTGTGGGAGGCTGAGGCGGGTGGATCACGAGGTCAAGAGATCGAGACCATCCTGATCAACATGGTGAAACCCCGTCTCTACTAAAACTACAAAAAATTAGCTGGGCATGGTGGAGCGTGCCTGTAATCCCAGCGACTCAGGAGGCCGAGGCAGGAGAATTGCCTGAACCCGAAGGCGGAGGTTGCGGTGAGCCGAGATCGCGCCATTGCACTCCAGCCTGGGTAACAAGAGCGAAACTCCGTCTCAAAAAAAAAAAAAAAAAAAAAGCCGGTACATTCACGCCCCGAAAAGCTCAAGGGACATCCCTAAAGGGTTAATTGCAAACAAAATTTCTTTCTGCTCACTTGCATACTCAGGAGCAGTATCCTAATTCAGCCACCACGCTGACAAGTACCCTGTAAAAAGCATAAACTTTGAGGATCACTTGGATCTAAAAATTCCGTATCTCCCACATCTCCATCACTCACTCGACGCCGCGGTCCAAGGAATTTTTCTCACAAAAGCAATCGGCCGGCTGACATTTCTACGCAGCGCCACAGCACCACTGGCCGTTAAAGCCGCCATCTTTAGACTAAAGGGCCTTCTCTAGCTGGGGTCGCGGGCCCAGAAAAAGTTTCCGGATCCGGAATATGGGAGAATCTGCTTCCGGATCAGAACAGGCCGCGAGATGGGGAAGATGGCGGCGGTCGTGGGCTCCGTGGCGACTCTGGCGACTGAGCCTGGGGAGGACGCCTTTCGGAAACTTTTCCGCTTCTACCGTCAGAGCCGGCCCGGGACCGCAGACCTGGGAGGGGTCATCGACTTCTCGGCGGACCATGCAGCTCATGACACGGGTCCTGGTGCCCACAAGGTACATAGAGAGGAGGGGCGCGCACCTATCCATCGCTTCGCCTCGCTTCTTGGAGGGGCTTCGTGTCATCCTTGCCTCTTTTCGCCTCCAGACCGATTGTTACTGAACGATTCCTACCCTCCTTTGGCTGCGGAGTTGAACGTCCCACTAACCATCACACTAGCAATAAAGTGTTGAGATCCCCGTTTCTTCAGGCTGCCATTTCCGGCAGGAGCCTCTGTCAAAAGAGCCTGGGAATCGGTGTTTATTTCTTCCTATAACTGTCTACTCACATTTCTGTTTGAGTTTTTGTAAAACCCCGTAGAAAGTCTTCGTAGATGGTAAGGAAGCGTTCTGCCGCTTGAAAAAACCACTCCCGAGGAATCCCTGAACTGGCAGGGATCCAGCGCTCTTTGTTAAGCCGCTGTGTAAAACTAGTTCCTGTCTTCTCCTTTGGGCCTTTTAGAAGGAGGTCATTGAAGGATTCTGAGAGAATCCCTCCGTGTTGAAAATAAATGGCAGACAAGTATATATGGAGTACAGGCACCGTTCGTTCTTTTTACTTTCCCCCATGGTGATTAAGAAAGGTAATACAGGCCGGGAGTGGCGGCTCACGCCTGCAATCCTAGCACTTTGGGAGGCCGAGGCATGTGGATCGCTTGAACCAGAGGTTCGAGACCAGCCTGGGCAACAAGGCAAGACAACCCCCCACCCCCATCTCCACCAAAAATAGAAAAAATTAGCTAGTCTCATAACCCGATCTCAATTATATAGATTTTTAAAATTTTTTTAAAGGAACGTAATAGGTAAGAGGGAAAACAGGGGGAACCAAAATCGTAGTCCAATTTACATTTCCTTTCTTTACAATCCACTTTAACGTTGAGGATATGCAGTGCTTTAATTTTCTCTTGCTGTTGTCCACAGATGTCTAGATGAGGCATTCTTTCCAAGCTTCCTAACAGCTCTGATAAAATTGGGATGCTATAGTATTAAGTGTTAATGATTGCATACTTGAGGTCAGCTTTTCAGCACCTTCGTTTGTTAGCAAAAAAAAAAATGGTCATAGAGTTGTCAAAATACAGAAAGTCCACACCCCAAGAATAATACACTTTTCTCTGGAGAGCCCTTCAGACCCTCATTCAGCTCCTTTTACCTATATTTTACCATAATATGTACACACTTGGAATGTTAGCCACCAGAGAATGAGCCATTGTGTGTCTAGTACAGGTCTTGAAACAATACTAAATAAATACAGTTTGTGTTGAGTACATGAAAGCTTCAGTGTTTAGTTCCCTAGCTCAAAGCAGGTTAAAGTAGTAATTAAGAGAAGTTACTTTACAAGCCAGCTGATGGGACTAGTGGGGAAAGTGGTGGTTAACAGTCTGGCAAGGGAGAAAGCAGAAAACCTTTTATAAAAGCTCATGGTGTGGTTCAGTTTAGCATATAGTAGAATAGGTCCACTAACATCACCTCTAAGAGTGTGTTGAGTTATAGTGCAGTATTAAGTACAGCCTATTTAAGAAATCATGACAAAATGCTTAAAAGTGTTTTATTGGCCAGGCACAGTGGCTCACACCTGTAATCCCAGCACTTTGGAAGGCTGAAGCGGGCAGGAGAAACCCCATCTCTACTAAAAATGCAAAATTAGCCAGGCGTGGTAGCAGGCGCCTGTAATCCCACCTACCAGGGAGGCTAAGACAGGAGAACCACTTGAACCCAGGAGGCAGAGGTTGCGGTGAGCCAAGATCACGCCATTGCACTGGAGCCTGGGCAACAAGAGCAAGAATCTGTCTTATTGGGCCGGCCGTGGTGGCTCACACCTGTTATCTCAGCACTTTGGGAGGCCAAGGCGGGAGAATCATCTGAGATTGGGAGTTCAAGACCAGCCTGACCAACGTGGAGAAACTCCATCTCTACTCAAAATATTAGCCAGGTGTAGTGGCGCATGCCTATAATCCCAGCTACTTGGGAGGCTGAGGCAGGAGAATCGCTTGAACCTGGGAGGCAGAGGTTGCGGTGAGCCAAGTCAGCCATTGCACTCCAGCATGTGCAACAAGCGAGATTCTCCCTCTCAAAACAAACAAACAAAAAAGGTGTTTTATCAGCCCATAGGTACCTGGAAAACTCAGCTGATCAGTACTTTCAGAGGGTTTCAGATAGCCATTTTATTATTTTATTATTTATTATATATACATCAGCGAACTATTGATATTTTGTTTGCAAATCTCCAGACTTGGAGAAGTTGATAGGATGAAAGATCATTCTCTTTCGAAGAGAATGTTTCATATATATGTATATAATATATATACACTCTTTTTTTCTGAGACAGCATCTCACTGTGTTGCCCAGGCTGAAATGCTGTGGCATGAGCTCGGCTCACTGCAACATCCACCTTCTAGGTTCAAGCAATTCTTCTGCCTCAGCCTCCCAAGTAGCTGGGACTATAGGTGCACGCCACCACACTTGGCTGTCTAAGTTTTTATTTCAGTGACTGTGTAGTGGGTCTGGTAACCAATGTAATGAGCCATCCGTTAGATACTAATGTAAAAAAAAACATCACCCCCTGAAACACTAAATTCTTTTTTTTTTTTTTTTTTCTCTCTTTTTTTTTTTTTTTTTTTCGAGATGGAATCTTGCTCTATCCCCAAGCTGGAGTACAGTGGTGCTATCTTGGCTTACTGCAGCCTCCACCTCCTGGGTTCAAGCAATTCTGGTACCTCAGCCTCCCGAGTAGCTGGGATTTCCCAGCTAATTTTTGTATTTTTAGTAGAGACACGGTTTCACCATGCTGGCCAGTCTGGTCTCAAACTCCTGACCTCATGATCTGCCCCCCTCGGCCTCCCAAACTGCTGGGTTTACAGGTGTGAGCCACTGTGACCCCAGCCTTCTCTTTTCATTCTCTCACTGTCTTCAGCTTGGTGTTCCTTATAGCTCTGTTTAAATACCAACTCTACACAAGTGTCTCAAAAGCATTACTGTTACCCCTATCTGAAGTAAATAGCTTTGTGACTCAGGATATTTCAGTACACCAAACACCTTTCATGATTCAGTTCCATAAGAAGTTGCAAAGGTATGATGTCATAGGAAGAAGTAGTTTTGAAAGCCCAAATTAGCCTGCTTAAATTTTCTTATTTTCTTAACTTTGGGTGATTCTACTGTTAGTACATAGATGAGAAACTGCGATTCTAAGACATTAAGTGACTCATGTAAAATGTCTAGATCAAGTAAGCAGTAGAGCTAAGATTAACCCCAGACTTACTACTCCTAGCTTTGGCCTGGCACAGTGGCTCATACCTCTAATCCCAGTGCTTTGGGAGGCTAACACAGGAGGATCACTTGAGCCCAGGCATTTGAGGCTGCAGTGAACTATGATGAATACCAGTGCACTCTAGCCTGGGCAACAGAGCAAGGTCCTGTATCTTAAAAAAACAAGAATACTAGCTTTGCCTCATACAAGAAATATCTTTGGAGTTTTGAGGTTCCCAGGGTTGACCTGCAAAATAGATTTAGCCCTTTAAGTTCTGTTTCTTTCCTGCCAGGTGGTCACATCTCAGCTAAATGTGTCTTCTGTTAGTGAACACGATGCACGTAGAGCAGGTCTTCAGCCCATCAGCAAGTGGCAAGCCTATGGACTCAAAGGCTATCCTGGTGAGTGTAACTGACCTCAGAGAAGGCAAAATCACTCAGTCATTGTGTCTTTGTGTTTTCAAAGAAGGAACTGTGAGCAAGTGAATAGACAAAGGATACACATAATAAAAAGATAAATGTTTCATTTCCAAACTCATTCTAGACTGTACGTTGTCTAAGATGTCCATTTTGAAAGGATAGAACAGGAGTCAGCAGTGCCTACAAATGTGGCTGAAAGTGGCATGAAAAATAAAAAAATAAGAACATTGACTCTGGACTCCCTGCCACAACTCTGAACATCTGATTTGATGGAAATGTTGTGAAGAATAATTTATCATTATTGTAATAAGTGTCAAATAATAGTTATGAATAATTCATAATTGCCCCTGTAGCCACATTCTCAAATGGCATAAAAACTTAAAACTTGTTGCTGGCTGGGTGCAGTGGCTCATGCCTATAATCCCAGCACTTTGGGAGGCCGAGGCGAGTGGATCACAAGGTCAAGAGATCGAGACCATCCTGGTCTACATGGTGAAACCCCGTCTCTACTGAAAATACAAAAAAATTAGCTGGGCATGGTGGTGCACGCCTGTAGTCCCAGCTACTTGGGAGGCTGAGGCAGGAGAATTGCTTGAACCCAGGAGGCAGAGGTTGCGGTGAGCTGAGATTGCACCATTGCACTCCAGCCTGGGTGACAAGAGCAAAACTCTGTCTCAAAAAAAAAAAAAAAAAAGAAAAGAAAACTTGTTGCTATCAAGGCTGAACATCGCTCACACCACCTTGCCAACACTTTAGAAGGCCAAGTTGGGAGGATCACTTGAGCCCAGGAATTTGTGAGCAGCCTGGGCAGCATAGTAAGACCCTGTCTCTACAAAAAAAAAAAAAAAAAAATTTTTTTTTTTTTTTCCCAGACAGAGCCTCAATCTGTCACCCAGACTGGAATATAGTGGCACAATCTCAGCTCACTACAACCTCCGCCTCTCAGGCTCCAGAGATTTTTCTGCCTTGGCCTCCCAAGTAGCTGAGATTAGAGGTTTATGCCACCACACCCAGCTAATTTTTGTATTTTAGTAGAGAAAGGGTTTCGCCATGTTGGCCAGGCTGGTCTCGAACTCCTGACCTCAGGTGATCCACTCACCTTGGCCTCCCAAAGTGCTGATATTACAGGCATGAGCTACCTTGCCTGGCCAAAAAATAATGTTTTTAATTAGCCAAGTATTGTGGCATGCATCTGTAGTCTCAGCTACTCAGAAGACCGAGGTAGGAGGATTGCATGAGGTACAGTGAGCCTAGATCATGCCACTGCACTCCAGCCCAGGTGACAGAGACCATGTCTCAAACATACAATTCTAATAGACTCGTCTGCAACTTTTAATTTAGTAACATTGGGTAGCTCATTTTACAGAGAAAGAAATTAAGAAAATAGTGAAGAATGGTCAATGTTATTAACCTTTTTTCTAGGCTCCTGGGGCCATTGTAAAAGTTAACATTGCCCTGTGATATCAAATATGGGTTAAAAGTAAGGGAAATCTTTAAAAAGAAATGTTTTCATTGTACCAGTGGCCAGGAGTCTTTCATACAGCTCTTAGTACATTATGACCACTGAAATACTTGTGAATAGCATGGGAAGATATAACAGCATGACTCCTCTTGAGTTTGGGTAAATATAGAGCATGTATCACCAACAGTCTTGTTCTTGGAGGCCGTTCTTCACCTTTCAGCTCTAGCACCTATTTTTTTGTTTTGTTTTGTTTTTAGACAAAGTCTTGTTCTGTCACCCAGGCTGGAGTGCAGTGGTGCAATCTTGGCTCCCTGCAACCTCCACCTCCCGGTCATTCTCCTGTCTCAGCCTCCCAAGTAGCTGGGACTACAGGCACCTGCCACCACACCCAGCAAACTTTTTTGTGTTTTTAGTAGAGACGGGGTTTCACCATGTTGGTCAGGCTGATCTCAAACTCCTGACGTCAGGTGATCCACCCACTTCAGCCTCCCAGAGTGCTAGGATTACAGCATGGGCCACTGCACCCAGCCTCTAGCACCTATTTTTAAGGCCATGATTCTCTGTTGCTCTAGGCTCTCTCCCCTTAACAGATTGTTCATGCCACAAACTTAACCCCACTTGGATTTCATATTGTCCAAAAACTGCTATACTTGATTTCTGAGGTTTTCTAGGATTTACTGCTTAATTAAACCACATCTTTTGAGTGGGTGCCTCACTATATCCTTGGAGAGTTTATTCTGTTTCTCCTCTCACTGTAAGCTGTGTTTATTTTGTTTATTTAGTTTTTACTTACTTTCCCCCATAAGCTATATTTTATAGAAATATAATGGCCAAAATATGGGAAAGAACAGTCTTTTCTTACTCTGAGTTGATCAAAAGGATTGTGGATTTACTTCTGGATCTTACTTAATCTGAAGAAGCTGAGTATACTACATCCTGTCTGTACACTCTTATGTGAGGACATATCTTCTTGAACAAGAGGAAAATAGGTCTGGAAAAAAGAAACAGAATCTAGGGAAGAAAAGACTTACGGGGGAACATGACAGCATTAAACATGGAAAAATTGTCTTGCACGAGAAGTGGTGGGAAGCAGACCAGTGGTTAAGGCATAGGTTCTGGTGTCAGGCTACCTGGGCTTATATCCTGGCCCTGCCATCTACTAACTGCAAGACTTTGGGCAAGTTTCTTAATTATCTTGCCCTCAGTTTTGTCATCTGCAAAATATATATAAGAATAGTACCCACGTCACAAGGTACTTGCTGGGCATGGTGGCTCATGCCTGTAATCCCAGCACTTTGGGACGCTGAGGCAGTGGATCACCTGAGGTCAAAGGTTCAAGACCTGGCCACTGTGGTGAAACCCCATCCCTACTAAAAATACAAAAATTAGCTGGACATGGTGGTGGGCATCTTTAATCCCAGCCACTCAGGAGGCTGAGACAGGAGAATTGCTTGAACTTGGGAAGCGGAGGTTGTAGTGAGCTAAGACTGCACCACTGCACTCCAGCCTGGGCAACAAAGAGTGAAACTCCATCTCAAAAAAAAAAAAAAAAAAGTCCCCACTTCACAAGGTTCTTATGAGGATTACATGTTAACGTATTTGTTAACTGCTTAGGTCAGTGCTTTTATCAAGCACATAAAAATGATTTGGGGTTGCTCTAGGTGTCAGAATCCAAGATCAATGACTGAAAATTATAGAGAAGCAGATTTTTTTTTTTTTTGGGGGGGGGGGGACAGAGTTTCGCTCTTGTTGCCTAGGCTGGAGTGCAATGATTTGATCTCGGCTCGTCGCAACCTCCACTTCCTGGGTTCAAGTGATTCTCCTGCCTCAGCCTCCCAAGTAGCTGAGATTACATGCATGTGCCACCACAACCGGCTAATTTTGTATTTTTGGTAGAGATGGGGTTTCACCATGTTGGTCAGGCTGGTCTCGAACTCCCGACCTCAGGTAATCCGCCCGCCTTGGCCTCCAAAGTGCTTGGATTACAGGCGTGAGCTACCATGCCCGGCCAATTTTTTTTTTTTAACCTGGAAAACGTGTAGGTACAAGGTAGGCAGATTTGGGGGCTTTTTTGTTTTTTTTCTTGAGACAGGGTTTCATTCTGTCACCCAGTGGGGTGCAGTAGCACAATCATGATTCACTGCAGCCTTGACCTCCCAAGCTCAAACGTTCCTCCCACCTCAGCCTCCCTAGTAGCGGACCATTGGCTTTCACCACCACGCCTAGCTGTTTTTTTTGTTTTTTTGTTTTTTTGTTTTTTTGTTTTTTTTTTCCAATTTTTTATAGAGGCGGGGTCTCACTATGTTGCTCAGGCTAGTCTGGAACTCCTGGGCTCAAGTGATCCTCCTACCTCGGCCTTCCAAAGCGCTGGATTACAGACGTGAACCACTGTGCCTGGCTGGGAGGCAGATTTTAACCCAATAATAAGAAGACAACAGTTATCTGAAATGGACTGCCTAAAGAGGGATTAAATTTCCTGTCATCATTCAAGCTTGGACTAAACCAGAAGCATTATTCCTTTAGTCTGATATGTTTGGGGTGTTATAATATTATTTATTTCATGAAATTGTGATGATAGCAGATGGTAGGTTGGGGGGGGCGGTTCCTATCTTTTTCCAGAATATTGATGATCCTGTCACTCTCCCAAATTATTTGGAGAATTTTATAAATGAAACATAAAATCCAAATGTATTTAGGAGCTACTTTTAAAAAGATATGAAAAATCAGATTAGTGCTTAAAGGTAAAAATCTTTGTATGAGGTTTCCTTGATGCCAAAAGGTCAATGACTTTGGTCATTAGGTTTAGTTTGGAGTATATGCTATTGACAATACTAAGTGGTAGAACAGGATTAATCAGCTGCAATGAGGAACCTGTCCACATTGAATATCTCTAAGCTGTCTATATGTTTTTTTTCTATATCTGCAAGAATCTAGACATAGAATTTTAAGTGCTTTTAGTAAGATTTAGTAGATAGAGGAATCTTCAGGTTATATTCTATGTATTTCTACATCAGCATAACCTCCTTTCAGCTGAATCGTGTGTGGTTTTAAATCTCTTTGAAATTCTGATAGTGGACCATTGATGATGTTCAGAGATTCATTTGGTTAGAGCCTAGTATTTAAACGCAAAGAGCATAGATTTGTTGCCTGTGTGGGCTTACTGGTTTTGCATGTTCCTTGGCCACAAATCCAACTTTGCCTGTCATATCCCAGATTGTTTGTCTCATCCCAAATGTGTGCAAGCCTTGTGATGGGCCAGGAGAGAGGGATGAATCAGTGAAGTCATATTACCCCTCTGAGCTTCTGTTCTCTTATCTGCAAAACTGGATTAATAACTTCTTCATGGAATTACTGAAGATGAATGAGATAGCATAAGGTTGCTAGCACAGTGGCTGACCCTTCTAGGCATCTAGTTATTTTTAGCATCTACTGTAATTAATAACTTAGGAATAAATGTATGTATTGTTAATAGCTGTTATTAAACTTTATCATTATGCTGTGTCTAAATCATATGCCAAAGAGAAGAGAGGAAAGGTAGGTAATAACAAAGTTGTTTCTGTGTGAGGCTCCCAGCCCAGCGTCTTTACTGTCTGCTTTCCGTAGTAATTCTCCCTAAGGATATTTCCATAAAATGTATTGTTACCGCCAATAGTCTAGACCAAGAGTTGGCAAACTATAGTTTTATTGTAAACACAGTTTATTGAAATACAACCATACCTTTTTGTTTACTTACTATGTATGGCTACTTTCTGGCTACAGTGACAGAATTGAGTGCTAAAAAGACCAAATAAGGCTGGGCGCGGCGGCTCACGCCTGTAATTCCAGCACTTTGGGAGGCTGAGATGGGTGGATCACTTGAGGCCAGGAGTTCAAGACCTGTGTGGCCAACATGGCTAAACCCTGACTCTACTTAAAAAAAAAAAAAAAAAAAAAATCGATGTAGTCCCAGCTAGCTACTCAGGAGGCTGAGGCAGGAGAATCACTTGAACCCAGGAGGTGCAGGTTGCAGTGAGCCAGAAATTGCGCCTAGATAACAGAGCAAGACTTCATCCCCAAAAAATAAAAAATAAATAAAGAGACCAAATAACCCTCAAAGCCTAAAGTCTTTACTATCTAGTCCTTGACAGAAAATGTTTGCTAACCTCTGGTCTAGACTAGATCTGGAGTTCAACCAGGAACTGAAAACCTTCAAATTATTGTCAGCATTGAACTCGGAAATCTTTAAGCTTTTAGTCTGTTCATCTGTTTTTAAAATCCCTTTGCAAGGGAAACATTACACTAATATATGATGCGTGTCTTTTATATCATTGCTTGGATTCCTTCTTGTTACTCAAGACCTGCCCCAATCATGCTCAGTCTTGCTGAGAGGACCTTGCTGTTTATCTGGGAAAACTGAATCCTTTGGGCACAAACCCTTTCAGCTTCCAATGGCCCCACACTTGTAAACAAATGTTCTCATTTCCACCATCTAGTCATAGAGGAAGAGGAATTCCTTCAGTTCAGAGCCCGTCTCTCTACCCTCTTGAGCTCACCTTCTTTACCTCTTCCAGCATTCAAGACCTTGCTCTATTTCTTCTGATTCCAACTGGCTCTTCTCTCTTGGCTCTTTCTTCACAATCTGTAAGCTTAGGTCTTGCCAGCCCTTAAAAACCAAAAACTCCTCTCTTAACTTTATTTTTTCTATGACTGTGCCTAAGCTTTTATTTTCTTTCATAGCTGGTCTTCAAAAAGGAGTTTAACTTGTCTTTATTGCCCCTTCTTTCTAGACAAGGTTTTTTTAATCCCTTTAATCTCTAATTCTTTTTTTTTTTTTTTTTTTTTTGATACAGTCTGTTTTTGTTACCGAGGCTGGAGTGCAGTGGTACAGTCTCAGCTTACTGCAACCTCTGCCTCCTGGCTTCAAGTGATTCTCCTGCCTCAGTTTCCCAGGTAGCTGGGATTACAGGTCCCTGCCACCATGCCTGGCTAATTTTTGTATTTTAGTAGAGACAGGGTTTTACCATGTCGGCCAGGCTGGTCTCAAACTCCTGACCTGACCTCAGGTAATCTGCCCATCTCAGCCTCCCAAAGTGCTGGGATTACAGGCATGAACCACTGTACCTGGCCTATTATTAATCTTTTACAGAGGAGGAAAATGAGGTTAGGTTGCTGTCAAGGTCACAGAGATCTTTAACACACTTATAGTTGTGTGTTAGCTGTAGTTGTTTACAAACACAGAGATATTACAGAGACAGTAACTGCAGGAAGCAACTATCACCCCTACACCTGGGAGGAACAACAAAAGAGCTTGGGATTACTATATTGAGAAGCTTGGAAGAGGGACTACATGGAACTGGGGCTTAGACTTCTGAGGAGACCACATAATGAGACTAATTCTGGTGATGTGGAAAAACTATATTAGAACCAACTTCTGCCCTCCAGTCTTCCATTAGTGACCCTTATAGGTACAGGTTAGCAGAGAGCCAGCTGGCAAATAAGAAATGGAGTTGGCAGGGTCTCAGCCCCATGTTTATGAAGTTAAATATAGAAGAGTAGATTTGAAACTGAGAGAAAATAGACCAATAATCAGCACGCCATTCATTAGATGATGACTTTCAAATCTGTTTTAGTTAAAATTTATTATAAGATTTCATATAATCATGCCTCTAATAAGTGAAATAGGGAAGTAAAGAAGTCTTGGATGTCTCTAAATGGCAAGACCTGATAAAAATTAGAGGTGTACTTTTAGCACTGCCATTTCTAAAGTTTGCTTTGGAATAACACAGTTAACCTTGTGGAATATTTGTTTCTCCTGAGAATACCCAGAAAGCCAGACACATTTGCATAGTGGTAGATGTCTAATGTTCATCCAAACCTAGCTGTTCATTAACTTGAAGCATGACCAAAAAAAAATGGGAACTAAATTTTAAAAATAACAAAATAGTGGGTATAATGATGTCAACAAACAAAAATTATTTGAATAACTGACGGATAATTTCCCCTTCTTCTTTTTTTCCCGCCCATCTTTTGTATAGGGTTTATTTTTATCCCAAACCCCTTCCTTCCAGGTTACCAGTGGCACTGGGTGAAACAGTGCCTTAAGTTATATTCCCAGAAACCTAATGTATGTAACCTGGACAAACACATGACTAAAGAAGAGACCCAAGATCTGTGGGAACAAAGCAAAGAGTTCCTGAGGTAAGTCTTGTCGATCAGAATAAAATGTTAATACTCAGCTCAGATCATCACAGTATTTGAAGGAACTGTTCTATAACAATGCGGTTTAAGTGACTGGCCAGGTTTTTTTTCCCCTCATTGTTTCTAAGCAAAAACAGCACAATTGTATTCTTTCCCCAGGAACATATGGACAGATGCTTTGACAGTTATATTAAATTGAGATCCATTTTAAAGACTTGCTTATCATAGCTTAGATATTGAGTTCATCCTCATTAATCATCACATGATCCGTGTCCATTCAGCTTCAGCCATTTTTTCTACTCAAAGTGGGTTCCTTTGAAGGCTTGTGGTGTCCTAGGAAAGGTAGCATTGAAAGCTCTTTGCTTCTACTCTCTTAGATGGATTTAATGGTACTAGCTGTTTTATGATAGTTGTTTCTCATGAGAAGAACTAGTATTTTCACCTCATGTTTCAACATTCATTCATTCATTCCACCAGTACTTAATGAGGGTCAGTAGTGTGTCAGGCATGATGCTAGGCTTCGGACACGCAAAGATGAAGGCACCCTCCTTGCCCTCAACGACTGGCAAGAATGCATTATTTGTGGAAATAATTATTGTAGAGCTCAGAAAGTGTTATTATGGGGTTTAGAAAAATACTGTGGGAGGCCGGGCGCGGTGGCTCACGCCTGTAATCCCAGCACTTTGGGAGGCCGAGGCGGGTGGATCACGAGGTCAAGAGATCGAGACCATCCTGGTCAACACAATGAAACCCCGTCTCTACTAAAAATACAAAAAATTACCTGGGCATGGTGGCGCGTGCCTGTAATCCCAGCGACTCAGGAGGCTGAGGCAGGAGAATTGCCTGAACCCAGGAGGCAGAGGTTGCGGTGAGCCGAGATCGCGCCATTGCACTCCAGCCTGGGTAACAAGAGCGAAACTCCGTCTCAAAAAAAAAAAAAAAGAAAAGAAAAATACTGTGGGAGCATAGAGGAGGAAATAATTATTCCAGGCAGGGTAGAAGTGTCAAAGAGAAAAAAATGACTTTTTTTTTTTTTTTTTTTTTTTTTTTTTTTAAACAGGGTTTCACTCTTTCCCCCCGGCTGGGGGGCAGTGGCATGATCTCGGCTCACCGTAACCTCTGCCTCCTGGGTTAAGGCAGTTCTCCTGCCTCAGTCTCCCAAGTTGCTGGGATTACAGGCATCTGCCACCAAGCCCTGCTAATTTTTATATTTTTAATAGAAACAGGGTTTCACCATGTCCACTAGGCAGCTTTTGAACTCCTGAGCTCAAGTGATTCTCCCACCTCAGCCCCCCAAAGTGCTGGGACTACAGACTACTAATCCAGGAGGTGGTGGTTGCACTAAGCCGAAATCATGCCATTGCACTCCAGCCTGGGCAGCAGAGCGAGACTCTGTCTTAAAAGCCACCAAGCCTGGCCTGAAAAAAATCATTTTTTAATTGGGTTATCCTCTTCTCATCACTGTCCATTCGAACTGATCCTCAAAAATGAGTAGGGAGTTGCCAGTCAGAAAAGTAAGAAGGCTCTACTGAGTAGAGAAAGCAGCCTGAGCAAAGATGAGACAGAATAAATTGTCCTGTAAGACAGGAGCACAGGATGTGTACTTTCTTTTTTTTTTTTTTTTTTTTTTTTTTGTTTTTTTTTTTGAGACGGAGTTTCGCTCTTGTTACCCAGGCTGGAGTGCAATGGCGCAATCTCGGCTCACCGCAACCTCCGCCTCCTGGGTTCAGGCAATTCTCCTGCCTCAGCCTCCTGAGTAGCTGGGATTACAGGCACACACCACCATGCCCAGCTAATTTTTTTGTATTTTTAGTAGAGACGGGGTTTCACCATGTTGACCAGGATGGTCTCGATCTCTTGACCTCGTGATCCACCCGCCTCGGCCTCCCAAAGTGCAGGGATTACAGGCTTGAGCCACCGCGCCCGGCCCAGGATGTGTACTTTCTTATGTTTTTTCAATAGATATTTATTGAGTTTCTGCTATGTGTCAGACACTGTGCTTGAATGTTAGAGATTCAGAGGCAGATAAGAAACAATTTCTGTCTTCAAGAGGTTTGTACTTTAGCTGAGGACAAAAACAAACAGATAATTAGACATAATTTAGAACTGGGCTTGGTGGGTCATGCCTGTAATCTCAACACTTTGGGAGGCCAGGGTGGGAAGATCATTTGAGGCCTGGAGTGACCAGTCTGGGCAGCATAGCAAGACCCCATCTCTACAAAAAAAAAATTTTTTTTAATTAGCTGGGCAGGGTGGTATGCACCTGTGGTCCTAGCCACTTGACAGGCTGAGCAGAGACTGTCTCAAAAAAAAATTTAAATAGACCGGGCGCAGTGGCTCATGCCTATAATCCTAGCACTTTGGGAGGCCAAGGTGGGTGGATCACGAGGTCAGGAATTTGAGACCAGCCTGACCAACATGGAGAAACCCCGTCTCTACTAAAAATACAAAAATTAGCCAGGCATGATGGTGCGCACCTATAATCCCAGCTACTCAGGAGGCTGAGGCAAGAGAATTGCTTGAACCCGGGAGATGGAGGCTGCAGTGAGCCAAAATCATGCCACTGCACTCCAGCCTGGGTGACAGAGTGAGACTCCATCTCAAAAATAAATAAATAATAACATTAAAATAAATAAATACGATTTGGTAGATGTAGGGATAGACATTATAAGATATAATGTGAATGGTCATTTAAGTAGCTAGGTTGGAGGTAGATTGTAGAAAATGATTCCTGGAAGCCATGGGTAGGCAGAATTGGTAAAACATGAAGCAGGAGAGGTGGATTTGGGCCAGATGGTAAAGGGTTTAGTGATGTAGAGCAGGGATCCCCAACCACCAGGCCACATACCTAGACAGGTGACCATTACCACCTGAGTTTCGCCTCCTATCAGATCAGCAGCATTAGATTCTCATAGGAGCGCAAACCCTGTTGTGAACTGTATGTGCAAGGGATCTAGGTTGCTCACTCCTTATGAGAATCTAATGCCTGATGATCTGAGGTGGAACAGTTTCATCCCCAAACCGCCCCCCATCCCTGTCCCTCCTCCATCCATGGACAAATTGTCTTCCATGAAACTGGTCCCTGGTACCAAAAAGGTTGAAGACCACTAATGTAGAGCACCAATTCTGGAGTCAGACTGCCTGTGTTCAAATCACAGCTCTACCACATAATAGCTGTGTAACCTTGAGCAAGTTTCTTCACATTTCTATGTTTCATAACAGTCTTTTCTTTATTGAATAGTATGAGGATTAAACAAGATAATTTGTGAGAATTCCTTAAAAGTGTGGGGCTGGGCGCGGTGGCTCAAGCCTGTAATCCCAGCACTTTGGGAGGCCGAGGCGGGTGGATCACGAGGTCAAGAGATCGAGACCATCCTGGTCAACATGGTGAAACCCCGTCTCTACTAAAAATACAAAAAATTAGCTGGGCATGGTGGCACGTGCCTGTAGTCCCAGCTGCTTGGGAGGCTGAGGCAGGAGAATTGCCTGAACCCGGGAGGCGGAGGTTGCGGTGAGCCGAGATCGCGCCATTGCACTCCAGCCTGGGTAACAAGAGTGAAACTCTGTCTCAAAAAAAAAAAAAAAAAAGTGCCAGTTAACACCATTTTACCAACTTTGGGTCCTATTTGGTGTTAAGTGGCCTTAATGGTGTAGTTTTTAAAAACTGTCATGCTGATTCTAACAGAGGAAATAGCAGATTTTCTCAAGAGGAAAGGAGAAGTAAAATTCAGTGGTTTTTCTTTAAACCTTGGTCTGTAGGTTATGGTATAGACAGGAGCAGTGAGGAAAACCCTGTCCATAGCTTTTAGTAATGTCTTCTTCAGAACTGAGAGCCAGGAAAAGAAAGACCGTGGTTGAGTGAAATTAGTCCAAGAGAACCTACTGCTATTAAGCCAGCCTGTATTTTCAAGTAATTGATTTTTTTCCTTCTGATATATGACTCTGCAGAAATCCCAGCTGTCTTCTAAGATAGCTCAGATGAATCTCTGTAATAAATCATCCTGTAAACAATGGTGAGATACCTTTTTTTTGTCTAATAAATTAGCAAAAATAAAAAATGTGATGGTCATACCTTATGTTGTCAGAGGTTTGAAGAAATTGATATGCTCAGATATTGTGCTAGCAGCATTGAAAATCGATTAAGGCCAAGTTTTCATTCTGTCACTGTGTGATGGGTGCTTCAGTTTTCTCATGTGGGAAATGAAGGCATTGGACTGGATAAGCCATTCAAGGTAATTGAATCATGGTCAGTCAGGGTCATGTGGATAGTATATGGCAGCTCTCCCAACTTTCCCAGAGTCTCTCAGAAAGGGAGTCTGTTGTTCAGAAAAGTTCCCCTGGAGATTCTGATTGGGTGTCATAATATCCTCTGACATTGAGAAACACTGAACTAGAGGACCTCTAAGATCCTTTTGATTTTAATTGTCTAGAATTCTGTGATCAGAGAAGAAAAACTTTTTTTTTTTTTTGAGACGGAGTTTCACTCATGTTACCCAGGCTGGAGTGCAATGGCGCGATCTCGGCTCACCGCAACCTCCGCCTCCTGGGTTCAGGCAATTCTCTTGCCTCAGCCTCCTGAGTAGCTGGGATTACAGGCACGCACCACCATGCCCAGCTAATTTTTTTTTTTTTGTATTTTTGGTAGAGATGGGGTTTCACCATGTTGACCAGGATGGTTTCGATCTCTTGACCTCGTGATCCACCCGCCTCGGCCTCCCAAAGTGCTGGGATTATTGGCTTGAGCCACCGCGCCCGGCGGAAAACTTTTAAGTAGGAAATGAAGGAGACATACTTGAACTTAAGCAAAAACAGGACCCTGTTGACAAAATTAGGGTACGTTAATTCTATGTTTTCTTCAAAGTGAATAGTGTAGCTAGAGATTCTTGTACAAGTGTACAAAGACTTACGTGCAAACATCTTCATTGTGACATTGTTTATAACAGAGAAAAAAAAAAAAGTAAAACAGCCTTTTTCATCAGGAGGAGACCAGATAAATCTAACATGACATATCCCAGATATAGAATGCAGCCACTGTGCAAGCATTAAAAAACTTTTAAAGCCGGGCGCGGTGGCTCAAGCCTGTAATCCCAGCACTTTGGGAGGCCGAGGCGGGTGGATCACGAGGTCAAGAGATCGAGACCATCCTGGTCAACATGGTGAAACCCCGTCTCCACTAAAAATACAAAAAAAAAAAATTAGCTGGGCATGGTGGTGTGTGCCTGTAATCCCAGCTACTCAGAAGGCTGAGGCAGGAGAATTGCCTGAACCCAGGAGGCGGAGGTTGCGGTGAGCCGAGATCGCGCCATTGCACTCCAGCCTGGGTAACAAGAGCGAAACTCCGTCCCAAAAAAAAAAAAACTTTTAAGGCAGGGTGTAGTGGTTCACACCTGTAATTCCAGCACTTTGGGAGGCCAACATGGACACATCACGAGATCAGGAGTTCCAGACCGGCCTGACCAACGTGGTGAAACCCCGTCTCTACTAAAGTACAAAAATTAGCCAGGCGTGGTGGCACGTGCCTGTAATCCCAGCTACTCAGGAGGCTGAGGCAGGAGAATCACTTGAGCCCAGGAGGTGGAGGTTGCAGTGAGCTGATATCAGTGCCACTGCACTCCAGCCCAGGCAACCGGGCGAGACTCAATCTCACAAAAAAAAAAACAACTTTTATTGCAGTCCTCTAGCATATATCCTAGACTTCAAAGCCAGAATAAATTCAGCTGTTTCTCATCATCTCCATCACAACTGCGATGGTCTAAGCTGCCATCATTTCTTATTTAGAGCACTGCGGTAGCCTCCTAACCAGTTTCCCTTCTTAGCATAAACTCAGGTGTGGTTCCATGGACCCACCTTGATTAACAGTGACACTTCTGTTACTCAGAAAATTTCAAGGATTTAGAAGCTCCCTGGCAGGAGCCAGGAACAAAGACCAGTCAAATTCTTTGTTATATAAGATCATCACATTTAGAAAAAAATCCAGAATCCTTACCATGGCCTGTAAGGTCGAGATGATCTGGCCCCCAGCTACCTCGCTCCTCGAATTTCCTACCATTCCTACCTCATTTCCTTTTCATTTGTTCTTCTCTGCCACGTTGGCCTCCAGTGCTATCCTTAAACACATTAGGCATGCTCAGATATTTTTTGTACAGGCTGTTCTTCTACCTAGGAACTCTTCCCTTAGATAAGCAGTGTCTTGCTTCCTTTAAGTCTCTGTTGTGATACTATCTTAGATATCTCTTATTCAAACAACAAGGATCCCCTGCTTCCCCTCATACTTTATCTTCTTGCTTTAGTTTGTTTGTTGCTACTTTTTTTTAGAGATGGCATCTTGCTATATTGCCCAGGCTGCCTCAAACTCCTGGACTTCAGCAAGTTCTCCCAACTCAGCCTCCTGAATAGCTGGAACTACAATTTTCTGTCTTATTTATTTATTTATTGGGGTTTTTTTTTTTTCTTGCTTTTTTTTTTTGAGACAGAGTTTTGCTCTTCTTGCCCAGGCTGGATTGCAATGGCATGATCTCGCCTCATCGCAACCTCCCCCTCCTGGGTTCAAACTATTCTCCTGCCTCAGCCTCCCACGTAGCTGGAATTATAGGCATGCATCACCACACCCAGCTAATTTTGTATTTTTAGTAGAAACAGGGTTTCTTTTAGTAGAGACGGGGTTTCATTTGTCAGGCTGGTCTCGAACTCATGACCTCATGAGCCACCACACCCAGCTCTATTTTTTGTTTTTTAAATTTTTTTGCCTGATTTTTATTATTATTCAGTGTAACATAGTTGCCAAATAACAACTTAGCTTTATTTTTCCCATAAATTAGCTTATGAAATACTCTTTATCTGTTTTTATGTATGTGAAAGCTTTTTTTTGCTGATAGCCTCATTGCGGAAGCAGAATTAACCTTGTTTTCCTTCTACTTCTTTAAGACTATTTGTTATCCTAGCATAGCATTTATTGTAGTGATTCGAGTCATCTAGTCTTATCTCTTCCCATTGCCTTCCTCTCCCATTTTGAAAATTTTGTAGCCTTGATTCCTAGCACAGTTCTTTGTATATATTAGAAGGTGCTCAGTAAATATTATTTCAATTAAGTTGATATTCCCTCTTTATTAGTCCAATAAAGAACGCTAAATTTGAGAAGGATCTAAGACTATATAAGCTTTTCTTCTTATTTTCACTGATTTAATAAATAATGTACATTTGTGTCTTAGAAAATATTTGATGCCGGGATAGCTATGAAGAAGAATAAAAGCCCATTCCCTGTCTTTGAGGGAAGGACTGTTAAAGGAGGAATCGAGGTACTTAAATCAGGCATTTGCTGTACCAAAACATGTACACTGGGACAGAAGTTGCAAGGTGCTTTGGGGGTACAATATAGGAAATGGCTGGGAGGAAGACTTCTCAGAAGAAGTGAGTGTAAACTGTGTATGAAAAAACAAATTGGAAGAATGTGCTAGGCTGAGAGTGGAGCAGAGCATTTCAGTAGAGAAAACTGTAGTCAGAGGCACAGCCATGAAAAATGGGAGAATAACATACCTTGTGGGAAATGCTCGGAGATGACACTAGAAAGGTTAGTTGGAACGAGAATATAAATAGTCTTGCATGCCATATAAGTGTGTGAACTTTGTCCTGTTAACAGCGGATATTTATCAAGACTAATAACACGTTTTTCACTTTAGAAAAGTGACTCTTGTGGTAGTGGAGGAAATGGACTGAAAATACAGTGGTTGTAAAAAGCACAGTTAAGAATTTAGTGTAGGTCAGGCACGTTGGCTCACGCCTGTAATCCCAGCACTTTGGGAGGCTAAGGCTGGCAGGTAATGAGGTCAGGAGTTTGAGACCAGCCTGATAAACATGGTGAAACCTCATCACTACTAAAAATACAAAAATTAGCTGGGTTTGGTGGCATGCCTATAATCCCAGCTACTCAGGAAGCTGAGCCAGGAGAATTGCTTGTACCCAGGAGGCGGAGGCTGCAGTGAGCTGAGATCGTGCCATTGCACTCCAGCCTGGGCGACAGCAACACTCTGTTTCAAAAAAAAGTGGAACTAAACTAAAAAAGGTATATTACAGGATGATTCTGTTCATACTCTCACTATAATTTCGATAATTTTTATTGTTAATGATTATATAAACCTGTGTTAATTATAATGTATCCTCTGTTCTTGAATATTAGACTAAATCTTTTGGTGGAAAAGTAGTTTGTTGGGGCCAAATCAGATGTCTAAAATATTATCATCTTTTGAATTAGTTCCAAAGCTGCATTAGTGTTATGTTCATTGTTTCAGATCAGTCTAATATTGATATAATAGTAGGGATTCTTCATAAAATGAGGCTGGGCACAGTGGCTTATGTCTGTAATCTTGATACTTTGGGAAGCCAACACAGAAAGATTGATTGAAGCTAGAAGTTCAAGACCAGCCTGAGCAACATAGGGAGACCCTGTCTCTACAAAAAAATTAAAAATTCGCCTCCCAAAGTGCTGGGTTTACAGGTGTCAGCCACTGCGCCTGGCCCCTAATTTAGTTCCTTTTCTAAGAAGCCAACATAACATCTCTCACTGGGTGCAGTGGCTCATGCCTGTAATCCCAGCACTTTGGGAGGCTGAGGTGGGCAGATCACTTAAAGTCAGGAGTTCAAGACCAGCCTGGCCAACATGGTGAAACCCTGTCTTTACTAGAAAACCACACCTGTAGTTCTAGCTACTCAGGAGGCTGAGGTGGGAAGGATTGCTTAAGCCTGCAGCAAGCTATGACTGTGCGGAGGCCAAGGTGGGGTGGATAACCTGAGGTCAAGAGTTCGAAACCAGCCTGGCCAACATGGTGAAACCCCATCTCTACTAAAAATACGAAATTAGCTGGGCGTGGTGGCTCACGCCTATAATCCCAGCACTTTGGGAGGCCCAGGCGGGTGGATCACGAGGTCAAGAGATCGAGACCATCCTGGTCAACAAGGTGAAACCCCGTCTCTACTAAAAACACAAAAATTAGCTGGGCATGGTGGTGTGCACCTATAGTCCCAGCTCCTCGGGAGGCTGAGGCAGGAGAATTGCTTGAACCCAGGAGGCGGAGGTTGCAGTAAGCTGAGATCGCCCCATTGCATTCCAGCTTGGGCAACAAGAGAAAAACTCCGTCTCAAAAAAAAAAGAAAGAAAGAAAAGAAAAGAATCTGTTACTGAACTGAAGGAGATGGAAGATACTGTGTTTAGTTTTTTAGTTTAGAATAGTGGTTTTCAAAGTGTAGTTCTTGGACCAGCAGCATAAGTGTCATTTGGGAACTTATTAGAAATGCAGTTCTTGGCCGGGTGTGGTGGCTCATGCCTGTAATCCAAGCACTTTGGAGGCCAAGGCGGGCAGATCACCTGAGGTCGGGAGTTCAAGACCAGCCTGACCAACGTGGTGAAACCCCATCTTTAAAAAAAAAAAAAAAAGAAAGAAATGCAGTACTTAAGCCCCACTCCAGGGCTACTGAATAAGAATTTGTAGGCTCGGACCTAGCCATGTGAGTTTCAGCATGCCTTCTAGATGATTCTGATGTACATTAAAGTTTGAGAAACACTGAGTAAAAATTAAGTGGGATACAGACAGATTCTGTAAAGGCTTTCTGTAGAGCTCTTAGGACTCTATAGAACCGCCTATATAGTAATTTGCTATCTTCCAGTAATGGCAAATGGGACTGCCGTCTTCCAGTAATTTGCCAAAATGACAAACACAGAGGGAAAGAGGAGAGGTATCTAATAGATATTCTCTAGGCCTTTTAGAAAACATGGGGTTGTTCCTTTGGCCATGTATATGCGTATCTATAAGAAAGATGATATTGTCAACTGGGCATGGTAGTTTATGCCTGTAATCCGAGCACTGCGGGAGGCCGAGACGGTCGGATCACCTGAGGTCAGGAGTTCAAAACCAGCCTGGCCAACATGGTGAAACCCTGTCTCTACTAAAAATACAAAAATTAGCTGGGCGTGGTGGCATGTACCTGTAATCCCAGCTACTTGGGAGGCTGAAGCAGGAGACTTGCTGGAACCCGGGAACTGGAGGCTCCAGTGAGCCGAGATTGCACCACTGCACTCCAGCCTGGGTGACAGAGCAAGACTCCATCTCAAAGAAAAAAAACGGAGGATGATATTGTGGACATAATGGAAATGGGTACTGTTCAAAAAAGATTGTCCCACAAATGTTACCATGGCAAAACTGGAAAGTTCTACAGTGTTCTCCAGCATGCTGTTGGCATTGTTGTAAACAAATAAGAGCAAGAGAATTAATGTGCATATTGAGCACATTAAGCACTCGAAGAGCCGAGACAGCTTCCTAAAATGTGTGAAGGAAAATGATCAGAAAAAGAAAGATGCCAAAGAGAAAGGTACCTGCATTCAGCAGAAGCGCCAGCCTGCTCCACCCAGAGAAGCATACTTTGTGAGATCCAACAGGAAGGAGGCCGAGCTGCTGGGCCCTATTCCCTATGGATTCATAGCATAATAGGTGTTCTCTGATCTGTTTAAAAAAAAAAAAAAAAGACCCTGCAGCTGAGTGCAGGTGGCTCATACCTATAAACTTAGCACTCTGGGAGGCCAAGGCAGGAGGATTGCTTGAGCCAAGGAGTTTAAGACCATCCTGGGCAACATACTGAGACCACATCTCTATATTTTTGTTCTTTGTTTCAATTAAAAGATTCTGCCATTTAGATACTCAGGGTACCATCTATTTTGAGTTCTGGATTCCAGTCTTAGATGACCAACTTCTTCCATCTTTTACTGCCACTTCTACTCACTTTCTTTTTCCCCCTCCTCAAGAACACATAGCTTCAATATCCGTAAGATCATCATCATCCTTTTCTTCAACAGCATTTTCTTGTATCCTAGAGATTGCCTTAAAATAAGGAATTGGCTACAAAGTAATATCTTGGAAAGAAAAATAGAATGGATCACCTCTATAGGGTGCTTATATAACTCTGGAACTACATTTATATTTCCATTAACCGCAAAGTCCACATGAGTCATGCTTATTTTTCTGTCTCAGGCTACTAAAATAGAACATGTTCTCTAGAGGAGAACATCAGGGAGTTCTTTCATTTGTACCATTAGCTGAATAAACGTTGGTAGACCTCAAGTTGTGATCTACATTTTTTTTTCCGTTATTTAGTTTTTATGCACAAATACTAAATAATATATGGTTGTTATCCATATTGTAATTGTTTAAATCAGTTACTGTAGTTGCAGTAGCCAAGCCGTACATATATTTTTTCCTAAATTACTAGTTTTTGGTCTCCTGTTGTGTCAGGGAGTCCCCAAAACCACACCCAAATTTGATGATTCTCAGGACTCACAGGACTCAGCGTATGGTTGTACTCAGAGATGAGATTTGTCTCAGTGAAAGCATACAAGGCAAGATCAGCAAAGGGAAAAGGCGCATGGAGCAAAGTTCAGGGAAAACCAGGTGCATGCCTCCAAAAGTCCTCTCCCAACAAAGTCACACAGGATATGACAGTGGGTTGTGACAAAATCTGTGAAATGTCTACCAAAGAAGCTCAGTGCCCGGGTTTTTACTAGGAGCTTGTCGTGTAGGCAGCCTCTGGCTGACACGTGCCAAAATCACAAACCCAGAAGCAAAACAGGTGCTGGCCATAAACCATATTGTTTGTACAAACAATTTAGGTGCAGTAAGCCATTCTTAACAGTTCCAGAGAATTGTGTGAACCTTGCCAAGGACCATCTTTGTAAGCAGACCATCAGTCAAGTCTGCTATGTCTCTTCTGCACACCTGTCCTAAATAAATCTGTGTTTGTTCATTCCTTTTTATCTGCTGGTCTTGATGTATGTATGTGTCATAAAGTCCTTCTTAGAATGTAAACTCTGTGAGGACAGATAGCATCTGTTCTGTAAACTCGTTGTCAAACATCAAGATGAGTGCCACTTAACAGTGCGGGCCTCAATAAATCCTTTGCTTTTGCTTGTGTTGTGTGCCCATATTGCCTACTGCATCACTCCCTGTTTAAATGCTGCTCATTCTTCAGTGCCATGCTCAACTCCCGACTCTGCCAAGAAGCCTCCACTGATTCAACAACTGACTTTGAACTCTCCTTTTTCTTAATTCTCATGCCCCTCAGAAGTCTGCTGTTTACTTTAGTACTAGACTTCATACTGTTTTCAGTTTCCCTCTTATTTCTACATAGACTTTTCATTCTTCTGTTTGTCATTTCCTGTCACAATATAACTCCTTAAAGAACTCTGATTTTTTCTTTTTTTGTTTTTTTTTTTTTTTTTGGGACAGAGTTTCGCTCTTGTTACCCAGGCTGGAGTGCAATGGCGTGATCTCGGCTCACCGCAACCTCCGCCTCCTGGGTTCAGGCAATTCTCCTGCCTCAGCCTCCTGAGTAGCTGGGATTACAGGCACGCGCCACCATGCCCAGCTAATTTTTTTGTATTTTTAGTAGAGACGGGGTTTCACTGTGTTGACCAGGATGGTCTTGATCTCTTGACCTCGTGATCCACCCGCCTTGGCCTCCCAAAGTTCTGGGATTACAGGCTTGAGCCACCGCGCCCGGCCCGATTTTTTCTTTTTTAAACAGCTGTAGTTTTTGGCCAAAAATTTTTTTGACTGGTCAATGATGTAAATAACATAGAGAAAAATGAACTGAGTCATTAGGCCCACCATTCTTGTGTTTTTAGATATTTAGAGAAGAGCCAAACAAACAAGCTTCCTCTTTAGAAAAAGAGTAGTGAATCACATAGATTTGATCAGACAAGATATAATTGCAGAAAGGGCACCTCTCAGTTTTATAGAAACCTCCTGTGATTTGAACAAGGGTATGTTAGAAACCAAATCAATTACAATGGTACCTTAATTGTTAGTCTCAATTATGTAGGCTACATTATACAGAGTTAAAGACGTCGTGTTAAACCAGTTACTTTTTATTGTACCAGATACTATATTTTGCTAAACTTTTTCCCAACCTCCAATTCTGGGAAGCCACCATCAGTATAGACATAGAAATAATTGTGATTAATTATACCCTACTTTTAATAAACCAAACTGAAAATGTTCTGTGAGTCATATTTTTGATTGCCCATAGTGCTCTTGGTCCCATTTCCCATGGACAGGTAAAGACATTTCTATTGTCATTGTTGTCATTCTTATTTTATTGTTATTGAGATGCTGGAGGCTTGTGATTTAAAGTTGACCCCATTCAGCAGAGGATTTAGAACAAAAGATTATAAATTAGAAGTGCTAGCATGTTTTTCTCTGTTAAAGTATTTGTGGTCTACTCATTTATCTCTTCTAATTTCTCCTACTAGTCTTGGCTAACAGCTTATACCGTGTAATACTAAATTTAACTCCAGAGTCCACACAAATGGCTATTGCTGCCATTTGACATGAATAAATCCTCTTTTGTCACCAATCTTTGCAGGTTTAAAGAAGCGAACAAGCGAAGACCCCGAAGTTTACTGGAGAAACTGCGTTGGGTGACCCTAGGCTACCATTATAACTGGGACAGTAAGGTATTCAGATTTTCTTAATTGTTTGATTTTCTGTTTATAGGCTTCTTTAGCCCATATAATTGTACTTCTTCCTGGCCACGCTTAAGGTGTCAAGATTATGTATTTGTGGGATGATCCATTTATTTTATTTCCTTAAAAAATCTCTATTGAGCCAGGGGCCATAGCTCATGCCTATAATCCCAGCACTTTGGGAGGCCAAGGTGGGTGGATCACTTAAGGTCAGGAGTTTGAGAACAGCCTGGGCAACATGGCGCAACCCCGTCTCTACAAAAAATAGAAAGTTTACCAGGCCTGCTGGTGCACGCCTGCAGTCCCAGCTACTCAAGAGGCTGAGGTGGGAGGATTACTTGGGCCCAGGAGGTGAAGGTTGCAGTAAGCCAAGATCGCACCACTGCACTCCAGCCTGGGTGACAGAGCAAGACTTTGTCTCAAAAAAGAAAAAAAAAAAAAAAGCCTCTCTCCAGGTATATCAAGAGAGTGAATTTTATTATATCAGAAGTTACCAGTGCTTTCTCACAGTAGGTTCCAGGAATATTAAACTGTTTTCAAGAGCAGTTTTACCATCTTTATTTCCATTATTGGTGAGAGTTTATTGAGCATATATTTTTCTTTCTTTCTTTTCTTTTTAATTTTGTTATGCAACAAAAGCCACATTCAGGAGCATTTATTTTTCTTTTTTGAGACGGAGTCTCACACTGTTGCCCAGACTGGAGTGCAATGGCCCAACCTCAGCTCACTGCAACCTCTGCCTCCCGGGTTCCAGCAATTCTCCTGCCTCAGCCTCCCAAGTAGCTAGGACTATAGGCACGCACTACCACGCCCAACTAATTTTTATATTTAGTAGAGACGAGATTTCACCATATTGGCCAGGCTGGTCTCAGATTCCTGACCTCATGATCGACCCGTCTTGGCCTCCCAAAGTGCTAGGATTATAGGCGTGAGCCACTGTGCCCAACCGAGCATTTATTTTTCTACATAATATCTGCCTAGAGTAAAAAAAACCTCCATATATTTCAATCCTTCTAATTTATCAACTCACAGAAGAACTTTTAATATCTGGGTATTGATCACACTCAATGGCTCACACCCTTAATCCCCAGCACTTTGGGAGGCCAAGGCACTAAGATCACTTGAGCTCAGGAATTTCAGACCAGCCTGGGGCATCATAGTAAAACCCCATCTCTATAAAAAATAGAAAAATTAGCCAGGTGTGGTGGTGCACACCTGTGGTTCCAGCTCCTCAGGAGGCTGGGGAAGGAGGATCACTTGAGCCTGGGAGGCGGAGATTACAGTGAGCCAGGATCCCACCACTACAGTCCAACGGGGTGACAGAGCAAGACCCTGTCTCCAAAAAAAAAAAAGAAATATGGATACCTTTGCCTGCTATATAATGTCTGGGAAGGAAGGGGGTGGGAAAGAATTTCATGCAGTTGACAGTTTCATGTTTTCTTGAGATACAATTTCAATTTCTTCTTTCCTGCCCTCTATGCTTTAAAAATGCTTTGTCACTAGTAGTGCAGTGCCTCTTGTCTCAACTAGACATTTGCCACCAAGTGGATATACTGATTCTAAGAATAAAATGAATAAAACATATTGGTATAGATAATTTTCTTTGCCTGCTAACCAGTTACTTGTCTTTGTCTTTCTTTCTTTCTTTTTCTTTTTTTTTTTTTTTTGTAATGGTCTTATACTGTCACCTAGGCTGGAGTGCAGTGGCGCAATCACTGTAGCCTCATCCGCCCCAGACTCAGGTGATCCTCACACCTCAGCCTCCCACTAACCAGTTACTTCTAAAAAGCTCCGCTGTTTCAGCCAACCCAACTTATTAACAGCTATTTTAACTGCTCCAAATAATAACAGATTTGCTTTAAAAATATATGTGATATAATTCTTATTTTCAGCGATACAGAGTCAGTCGGAAACTAGATATTTGTGTTGGGGAAATGCCGTGTGATATTCTTTGGATTAGATAGCCTGGGTTGGAATCTTTCCTCCAGAAATGGTAGTGCCTACCTCATAAGGCAGTTGTGAAAATTCAGTGTGATCAGTGCCTGTAAAGTGATTTCAGTGGTGCCTGACTATTCTAAGCAGTTAAATGCATTAGCACAATAAATGTTAGCTTTTTTTTTTTTTTGGTGATAATATTTTTATTGTTGATATTGTTATTTCCAAAGACCTCAAAGTTTACCTCATTGACTAAGAAAAAGAGGGAGTGGCCAGGCGCGGTGGCTCAGGCCTGTAATCCCAGCACTTTGGGAGGCTAAGGCGGGCAGATCACAAGGTCAAGAGATCAAGACCATCCTGGCCAACATGGTGAAACCCCGTCCTTTTAAAAAAATAAAAATAATTAAAAAAAAAATAGGGGAAAAAATTACCAAAAACTCTCAGTGAGTAGTCAGAGAAAAGCCAATGAGAATTTTAAAAGAATAGTAGTGAGTAATGCAGAGACAGTTTGGACAGGGTTGAAACCCCAAAAGGGTGATTATTTCTTTATAGCAAAGGCTGTCTGGAGCTAGAATGATAGCCCTGACTGGTTGATTATCTGAAGGACTAAAGCTTAAAATGATAGAGAAAACCTTAAGGTTCTCTAACCACACTTTGAGTTTTCAGAAATTAAATAAGAACTCTTATTTGCAGTTCAGTGAAAGGAGAAAAAAATAAAAAACAGAAAAGTTCCAACCAAAGAGACCAGGCCATTCATCAAAAGTCTTCCTTAACACCTGAAGCTAAAGGTCACTTCTGACCAAAGCAAATACTTTCTGTCCAGACCTGTGACTCTGCTGCTCCAGCTAGAATACATTCAGACGCTACTGGAGATATGATACAAAAGTGGATTTTCTGATCAGATTTGAGGTTAATTTAGCAAAGAAAGAAGTGAGAGCATGGCCGAGTGCAGTGTCTCATGCCTGTAATCCCAGCACTTTGGGAGGCCAAGGCAGGCGGATCACAAGGTCAGGAGTTCAAGACCAGCCTGGCCAATATGGGAAAACCCCATCTCTACTAAAAATGCAAAAATTAGCCAGGCGTGGTGGCGTGCACCTGTAGTCCCAGCTACTCAGGAGGCTGAGGCAGGAGAATCGCTTGAACCAGGGAGGCAGAGGTTGCAGTGAACTGAGATCATGCCAGTGCACTCCAGCCTGAGCAACAGTGAGACTCTGTCTCAAAAAAAAAAAGAAGTGAGAGCAGAGGAGCATCAAGACAAAAGAAGAGTCTATGAGGTACACGTAGCCCAAATAGCCCTCAGACTCATTTGCATAAGAAACTGTAAGTGAAAGTCTTAATCATAACTGTAGCCATGTCACTCATGCAGAAAAACTTTATAGAGAGTATTATGGCCAGGTCAGGCATAATGGCTCACACCTGTAATCCCAGCACTTTGGGAGGCTGAGCGGTGTAAATCACTTGAGGTCAGGAGATCCTTAGGTGTTAAAAACAGAGGCAATTCAGGGAAGTAAGTTCAAGAAATCACTTCTAATTTAAAGGCCTGCTTTGGCCATGCTAATAAGCGAGAGCTAATTCTGATTTTTTTTTTTTTTTTTTTTTTTTTTTTTTTTGTGATGGAGTTTTGCTCTTGTTGCCCAGGCTGGAGTGCAGTGGTGCAATCTCAGCTCACCAAAACCTCCGCCTCCCAGGTTTAAACGTTTCTCCTGTCAGCCTCCCAAGTAGCTGGGATTACAGGCATGCACCACCATGCCTGGCTAATTTTGTGTTTTTAGTAGAGACAGCGTTTCTCCATGTTGGTCAGGCTGGTCTTGAACTCCTGACTTCAGATGATCCGTCGCCTGCTTCAGCCTCCTAAAGTTTTAGGATTGCAGGTGTGAGCCACCGCGCCCAGCCTGATTCTGAGGTTTTGAACATGTCATCCCATCAGATTGACCAGTCAAATTGGCACTAAACTGTGTTGCAAGCTGAGAGTCCAAAACTGGCTACACTATTTGAGTTGCCTTTTTATAAATTAACTTTTTAGTTTAGGATAGTTTTAGATTTGCAGAAAAGTTGCGAAGATACTACAGAGAAATCCCATGCCCTCCTCCCATTATTTACATCTTACCTTGTATGGTACCTTTGTCTCAAGTAGTTAACCAAAGTAATATATTACTATAATAATAGCATTGTATGTCATTTAGATTTCCTTAGTTTTAAACTATTTTTTTAATATCTAATTTTCTAATATCCAGGATCATCTTACCATACTACATTATATATATATATATATATATATATATATATATATATATTTTTTTTTTTTTTTAATTTTTATTTATTTTTTTTTTTTACAAAGACGGGGTTTCACCATGTTGGTCAGGCTGGTCTTGAACTCCCGAGCTTAGGTGATCCGCCCGCCTTGGCCTTCAAAGTGCTTGGATTACAGGCGTGAGCCACCATGCCCAGCCTACATTATATTTAGTCATTGTGTTTTCTTGGGCACCTCGTGGCAGTGACAATTTTGAGTTGCCTTTTTACCCTAACAGAACTATCTTGTTTACAGTTAAAGTATTCTAACTAGAGGGGGGTGGAGTAATTGCTTCATGTATAGTCTCAATACAGTATATAGCACATTGCCTGTTACAGGTGCTTGGGTTTTTGAATGATTTATTATTAAATAATTGGATACCTCAAGAATGGATGGATAGGCCAGGCATGGTGGCTCACATCTGTAATCACAATGCTTTGGGAGACTGAGGCAGGAGGATCGTTTGAGACCAGTCTAGGCAACATATTAAGACCTCTCTGCCAAAAAAAAAAAATTTAGCCAGGCATGGTGGCATGCATCTGTGGTCCTGCCTACCTACTTGAGAACTGAGTTAGGAGGATCACTTGAGCCCCGGAGGTCTAGGCTACAGTGAGCCTTGATCGTGACACTGGGCAACAGAATGAGACCCTGTCTTTAAAAAAAAAAAAAAAAAAATGAGCCAGGCTCTGTGGCTCATGCCTATAATCCCAACACTTTGGGAGGCTGAGGTAGGCAGATCACCTGAGGTAAGGAGTTCAAGACCAGCCTGGCCAACATGGTGAAACCCCATCTCTACTAAAAATACAAAAAAGTAGCTGGGCGTGGTGGTGCATGGCTATAATCTCAGCTACTCAGGAGGCTGAGGCAGGAGAATCTCCTGAACCCAGGAGGTGGAGGTTGTGGTGAGCCAAGATCTTACCATTGCGCTCCAGCCTGGGGGACAAGAGTGAAATTCCATCAAAAACAAAAGGTGGATCGATAATGCTGTGTTAATATGTTCGATTATTTTTAAGTGATAATTAATCTTATGCCACAGTTTCCTATATTCCTGAGATCATTGTGTATTTTTTTTATTCTCTCTACATTTACCAAAGAAATACTCAGCAGATCATTACACACCTTTCCCTTCTGACCTGGCTTTCCTCTCAGAGCAAGTAGCCGCTGCCTGTGGCTTTCAGGGTTTCCGAGCCGAAGCGGGGATCCTCAATTACTACCACCTGGACTCCACACTGGGCATCCACGTAGACAGATCGGAGCTAGATCACTCCAAACCCTTGCTGTCATTCAGGTGAGTTCGTTCCGGGGATTTGGGATTACTTTTTATCGTGTAATTCTTTTTTCTAAGGCATTTTAACCTAAAATAAATACAGATATTTAACTTTTAAAAAAAATGGTTAGACTAAATCTTTCACTTCTGGGAATTTTAAGAAATTATAGTTACTGTTTCCGTTTAAGACAGATGGAGCCTACCTTTTATCATGAGAAGTATTGTCAGTGCTTTGTGGGATAGACAAGTGGAAGGCCAGAAAAGCAAAATGCTTTGCCTTTGGAAAAAGTGCTTTGCTTATTCCGTTGGAATAGAAGAGCAAAACAGAGAGCAAAGCACAAAAGCCTGAGTAGTTTACTCTCCTTGTCTCCCTAAAAGTAAATTTGTGCCAAGTGGCCAGGCGCGGTGGCTCACGCCTGTAATCCTAGCACTTTGGGAGGCCGAGGTGGGTGGATCACCAGAGGTCAGGAGTTCAAGACCAGCCTGGCCATCATGGTGAAACCCCATCTTTTAAAATAAATAAATAAATAAATTTGTGCCAAGTTTTGTACCTGTATCTCAGCAAAGTGCCTTTTATTAATTGCTTCATAATGAGGAATGATAAACATAGTAAAGAACTCATGGTTTTATTGAAAGACTCAAAGATGCATCAATAGCTCATGCCTGTAATCCTAGCACTTTTGGAGGCTGAGGCAGGTGGATCACTTGAGGTCAGGAGTTCGAAATTAGCCTGGCCAACATGGTTAAACCCCATCTTTACTAAAATACAAAAATTAATCAGGCATGATGGCGCACACCTATAATCCCAGTTAATCTGGAGGCTAACGCATGAACCCAGGAGACAGGTTGCAGTGAGCCAAGATCGCACCACTGCACTGTAGCCTGAGTAACGGAGTAAGATGATCTAAAAAAAAAAAAATGAATAAAACTTAAATGGATAATGTTAAAGCTGAGTTCTCCATTTGCTTATTTAACTGCATCAAATTTTATTTTGCAGCAGTTCTGTGGGCTGTCATAAGTATAGGTAGAAGGACATGAGTTGGTCACTCATAGACACAAGCCAGAAGAGAAGGATCTTAGCACTGTTTAAAAAGGAGGATTTGGGAGCAATAAATGTCAATCTGAAATTAGAAAATAATACAGTTGGCAGTAACTTTCCCAGTCATGGTTAATAAACAAAACTTACTGTTGTGTGTTGTGTTGTTTTTACTTATTTTTTGTAGCTTTGGACAGTCTGCCATCTTTCTCCTGGGTGGTCTCCAAAGGGATGAGGCCCCCACGGCCATGTTTATGCACAGTGGTGACATCATGATAATGTCGGGTTTCAGCCGCCTGTTGAACCACGCCGTCCCTCGTGTCCTTCCAAATCCAGAGGGGGAAGGCCTGCCTCACTGCCTAGAGGCACCTCTGCCTGCTGTGCTCCCCAGAGATTCCATGATAGAGCCCTGTTCTGTGGAGGACTGGCAGGTGTGTGCCAGCTACTTGAAGACTGCTCGTGTTAACATGACTGTTCGACAGGTGCTGGCCACAGACCAGAATTTCCCTTTAGAACCCATTGAGGATAAAAAAAGAGACATCACTACAGGAAGCTTCTGCCATCTGGATGACCAGCACACCCAAGTAAAACGGGCCAGGATAAACCCTGACAGCTGAGACTTGGAGATCCCATCCTTTTACTCAGGCACCTGCTTACCGTAAATGACCATGTTATTATTATGTATTGCCATGAACTTCAGCACCCAGGCAAGCCAAAAACAGAGAGAGGGAAGAACTCATCGTTGATCACACTGTTGCCCTGGAACCCGTGCAGAAGTAAATGCATTAGCCACTTTGCTCAGAGAAGTGTTTGACATGGTCTGATCCTAGTTACATGTTGCCTCTAATGTACGTTGAGAAATCAGTCCAAGGAGATATGTTCTTCCACAGCAGCCTTCTCAGCCTCTCCCATTTCCATTGAGGGAGGTAGAAGTGAGTTTCTGTGTCTACAGAGTCTTTAGATACCTCAGATTTTATTAATGGGAAATATAGCACCTCTTCCTCCACTGCATCTGGTAATTTATGGTAAAATTGTGGTTCCGTGAACCATATTAGTGTCATCTTCCTAACTCCCTCAGTCATCAAATTCTTTGATCTCTTTGATCTTCTCTGGCTCTCACAGAAGAATCCTTTACGCTTGAAAACAATGGAACTGGAAAATCTTGTCTCTTAGAAAAGAAGCTAATCACAACTATCTCTCCTGCCTAAAAAATATATGTGAACCCAGGGAAAGAGGAATTTAGTTTTTCCACTTGTCATTTCGGTCTCCAAACTCCCTGTTGTCTTTTTAATGCAATTTTAATTGTTGGAATAAAAAAGTCCCAAGGGCCTTTTGTTACTGTTTTCTCCATGAGTAAACTCACTTGATTTTAAATTAAAGATCTATATCGGTCTTTGAGGTTTAGTCTATCTGGGATTAAGGTTTTCTTCCTGTTTTTCTTTGCTGTATTGTTCATGCTATGGAAGCCGTCTAGCTGTGTCAGCCCTACACCATCCTGATCTGCCCCAAGTATTCTCTGTGGCAGTCTCACAGGAGAGAGAACATTTCTTGATATTCCAGTCACTGCTGTCTTGTCTGAGGGCAGACGGCTTGGAAAATGGAAACACCAGGTTTTCAACAATTTGATTCACTATGTTGTGGGCCAGGTTACTTTACATTTCTCTGGACCTTGGTTTTCTCATTTATAAAATGAAGATACTGTTGACTAGCATCTTCCTAAAGGGATATTGGCATTTAAAAGAGAACTAAGTGCCCCTTTCTAGAAACATGATATGCCAAAATTGTTTTATTATGAGTTCTTAACATCCTAACTTGCTTGTGTGGAGGGCTGGCTGGAAGCCACTTGCCATAAATGTACCTACTGTTTGCAGTGCTTGTTATTAAATTTACATGTCTGTTCTGTCCTGTTCTGCCCCTTTGTAAAATTACTGGCATTGAATATTGAGTTCATATGGTAGTGGCAGGGTTTTTTAAGAAATAAAAATTAATACAGATTTATCTCTTATGTGTAAGCTAGGTTTTTTTGTTGGTTTTTGTTGGTTGTTTTGTTTTGTTTTTGAGATGGAGTTTTACTCTTTTTGCCCAGGCTGGAGTGCAATGGCACAATCTCAGCTCATTGCAGCCTCCATCTCCTGGATTCAAGTGATTCTCCTGCCTTAGCCTCCCAAGTAGCTGGGATTACAGGCATGAGCCACCAGGCCCAGTTAATTTTGTATTTTTAGTAGAGACAGGGTTTCACCATGTTGGTCAGGCTGGTCTTGAACTCCCAACCTCAGGTGATCTGCCCTCCTCAGCCTCCCAAAGTGCTGGGATTACAGGTGTGAGCCATCACATCTGGCCTAGGTTCTAAAATTAATACATAATAGGAAATCTTTCTATAATTAAAAAATACCACTGGGTAAGATTACCACTGTTAAGCTTAAATTTTCCACAATGTATGTTAAATGTGACCTATCAGAAACCAACATAATGTCATTTAGTAAATCCAACAGAGACAGTCTGGCATTAAGACAGATTATTCTTTCTTTTTTTTTTTTTTTTTTAAGTTGTGTGTCAGACAAAGGCATTGGTTTGTTTATAGCAACCATGTTGTACAAAAAACACATACCCAAATTGTAGATTCACACTCCATGAAGTCAGATGTTTATGCTATGAGAAACAGGTAGAAACAGGCCAGCCAAAAGAATAGCAGATTCCTGCTCCTGAGATGGTGAACATATTCTTGCTCTCTACCTCACCCCATCTCTGTCCTCCCTCCAGCCCTCCCCACTTTCTCTGTCTCTATTCAAATTTGTATGTATGTATTTATTTATTTATTTATTGAGACGGAGTTTCACTCATGTTACCCAGGCTGGAGTGCAATGGCGCGATCTCGGCTCACCGCAACCTCCGCCTCCTGGGTTCAGGCAATTCTCCTGCCTCAGCCTCCTGAGTAGCTGGGATTACAGGCACGCGCCACCATGCCCAGCTAATTTTTTGTATTTTTAGTAGAGACGGGGTTTCACCATGTTGACCAAGATGGTCTCGATCTCTTGACCTCGTGATCCACCCGCCTCAGCCTCCCAAAGTGCTGGGATTACAGACTTGAGCCACCGCGCCCGGCCAATTTGTATTTATTTTTATGAGGCACATAGAGTTGAAGATGTCTATAATGCAAATCTACTTACAGTCCCTGGCAGTAAACAGAAAATTATGTAATCTAGTAAAAAGGAAAAATTGGCTTTTTTTTTTTCCTGCTTTTACATGAGCATGATCACCTAGGTTTGATTGTCTAAAATACATTTTCTAAGGTAGAGGTCAGCAAACTATCACCCACCTCCCATTTTACTGCCCATGGGCTAAGAATAGTTTTTACATTTCTGTATTGTGGAGAAATCAAAAGGATATTTTGTGTCACATGAAAATCATAAAATTTAAATTTCGATGCCCATGAATTTTTTTGGAACACAGCTGCATTAGTTGATTTCGATATCTGAGACTCTTTTCATGCTGTAATAGTGGAGCTGAGTAGTTGCGACAGAGATGTATAGCCTACAGAGCCTAAAAGACACAATCTATACCTTTACGGAAAAAGGCTGTGGGCACCTAGAAAAGAACCTGAAGCCGAGAAATGGGACCAAAGGAAAGATTTTTCTTCCCCACCCCTCTTAAGACAGGGTCTCACTGTCACCCAGGATGTGGTACAGTGGCACAATCACAGCTCACTGCAGTCTTGACCTCCTGGGCTCAAACAATCCTCCCACTTCAGCCTCATGAATAGCTGGGACTATAGCTGAGTACCACCATTGCTGGCTGATTTTTAAATATTTTGTAGAGACGGTATTTCAATGTTGCCCAGGCCGGTCTTGGACCCTTGGGCTCAAGGGATCCTCCAGCCTTGGCAGACCAAAGTGCCGGAATTACAGGCGTATGCCATCCCACACCTGGCCCTTTTTTTTTCCTTTTTTTTTTTTTTTTTTTTTTTTGAGACAGTGTCGCTCAGTCACCCAGGCTGGAGTACAGTGGCGTGATCATGGCTCACTGCAACCTCTGCCTCCCGAGCACAAGCAATCTTCCCACCTAAGCCTCCTGAGTATCTGGGACTACAGGCATTCACCACCACACCCTAATTTTTGAATTTTTTTTGTAGAGACGGGGTTTTGCTACATTGCCCCATCTCTACTAAAAATAAAAAATGAGCTGATCATGGTGGTGGGCACCTGTAATCCCAGCTACTCGAAAGGCTGAGGCAGGAGAGTCGCTTAAATCCGGGTGGCAGAGGTTGCGGTGAACCCAGGCTAGTCTCAACTCCTGGACCAAGCAGTCCGCCTGCCTCAGCCTCCCAACATGCTGGGATTATGGGCATGAGCTACTTACTGTGCCAGGCCTTATTATTTTATGCTAAAGGAAGAAAAATGTTAGATATGATCTAGGATGTATATCAACTGTCAAGAGTGGCCAGGCGCAGTGGCTCATGCCTGTAATCCCAGCGCTTTGGGAGGCTCAGACAGGAGGATCACTTGAGCCCAGAAGTTCAAGGTTACGGCGAATTCCACTTGTGCTACTGCACTTCAGCCTGGGCAACAGCAAAAACCTGTCTCTAAAAACAAAACGGCTGGCTGCGGTGGCTCATGCCTGTAATTTCAGCACTTTAGGAGGCTAAGGTGGGTGGATCACCGGAGGTCACGAGTTTGAGACCAGCCTGGCCAACATGGTGAAACCCAGTCTCTACTAAAAATACAAAATTGGGCGCGGTGGCTCACGCCTGTAATCCCTGCACTTTGGGAGGCCGAGGCAGACAGATCACAAGGTCAGGAGTTCAAGACCAGCCTGGCCAACATGGCGAAACCCAGTCTCTAAAAATACAAAATCGGGTGCAGTGGCTCACACCTGTAAACCCAGCACTTTGGGAGGCCAAGGCAGGTGGATCACGAGGTCAGGAGTTCCAGATCAGTCTGACCAACATGGTAAAACCCCATTTCTACTAAAAAAAAATACAAAAGTTAGCTGGGCATGGTGGTGCACGCCTGTAGTCCCAGCTACTCAGGAGGCTGAGGCAGGAGAATTGCTTGAGCCCAGGAGGCGGAGGTTGCAATGAGCCTAGATTGCGCCACGGCATCCAGCCTGGCGCCTGGTGAGGGAATAAGACTCTGTCTCAAAAAAAAAAAAAAAAAGCCGGGTGTGGTGGCGGACACCTGTAATCCCAGCTACTCGGGAGGCTGAGGCAGGAGAATCCCTTCAACCTGGGTGGCAAAGGTTGCAGTGAGCCAAGATCGTGCCATTGCACTCCAGCCTGGGCAACAAGAGCAAGACTCCATCTCCAAAAAAAAGAAAAGAGAGAGAAGCCACCCCTTATTTTTGTATATCCTAAACTCAGGTACATTGCTGTGATCAGAAACCCCCATGAAAATAAGAGGCTTTGGTTGCTAAGGCAGCAGACAGTCAACCAGAAGGCTGAACCACTTGTGAGGGCTATAGTCCTCCTCTGAAAAAGATTACTGTATTCTTCTAGGGACATAGCTGGGCAGATAGCATTGACAGCCACAGGACCCTACAGTGTATTATTTCTGTTATCTCTGTGGTGATGGCAAAGGGAGGAGTGGTGGAATCTCTGCTGTTCTTGGCACACTGAGGGGTGTTTGTGCACATGTACGCTGTGTATTCCCTATTCTTGTTAGGTATTAATTGTCCTGTCCCCCAGTGTGAGCGTAGGCCTACACACATGGCCACCAGTGGCTTCTGCTTCTGTCTGCTCTCATCCACAATAATCAAGCACTTCCTGAGAGCCACTGGATACTGGACCTGCAGGCTTTGCATCTTCATTTTTAACAGGTGCTCGGCAGAAGGGCTCCGAGCTCAACCACAGGAAAAGAGTGAACAAACTGTATATCTGGTTCTGGAAGATTTTTCTCTGGGTTTGAAGACAGTGATCCTACGTCTGTGTTATTAACCAACTCTTCCTGCCTTTGGAAGGTCACATAGTGTAAGAGCTGCCTAAGGGCGTGAAATAAACATCAGTATTGCTGTTGTCAGGTAGCAAGCCCTTGTTATCCAACCAGCAACTAGTGAGCGTCTATGAAGTGAGTCGCTGTGCTGGGTGAATGTGACGGGCATCGTTTCTGCCCTCAGGTCCTTCTATGAGTGGAGAAAACACCTACGTAAACAGGGTTGCCATAAAAGTATGCTGCCATGGGCCAAGCACAAGGTGCAGTGGGAGGGGCATTTAACCCAGAAATGGCAACGACAGCCTTCCTGTAGGAAGTGACATAAAAGCAGACAAAGGAGCTAGGCTTAGCCTCACCCTCCTATTTGCCTAAAGGCTGTTTGTTGTCTTCTCTGTTGTTTCATTGGTCTTGTGGGAATAAGAGCATTTGGAAAATTTTGAAGACCTTTCAGCCTTAATATTTTATGATTCCGTATGACTCACATGATAAAAATCATTTATTTTGTTCATTGCCCTTAGCACTATCTGCTATTATATCTTTTTTTTTTTTTTTTTTTTTTTTTTTGAGACGGAGTTTCACTCTTGTTACCCAGGCTGGAGTGCAATGGTGCGATCTCGGCTCACCGCAACCTCTGCCTCCTGTGCTCAGGCAATTCTCCTGCCTCAACCTCCTGAGTAGCTGGGATTACAGGCACGCGCCACCATGCCAGCTAATTTTTTGTAGTTTTAGTAGAGGCGGGGTTTCACCATGTTGACCAGGATGGTCTCGATCTCTCGACCTCGTGATCCACCCGACTCGGCCTCCCAAAGTGCTGGGATTATAGGCGTGAGCCACCGCGCCCGGCCTATTATATCTTTTTATCACTCATTATTTGTGTCCTCCAAAGAAGGGCAGGCATTTTTCTTTTTTTTTTTTTTTCTGTCTCTTTCTGGGCTATTTCCCTACCACCTAGAATTGTTTTTGGTACGTAGTAGCTGCTCAATTAAATATTGTTGCATGAAGAACATTTTGTCATACTCTTAATGTGACATTATATATCACAGAAGTCCTTTGCAAATAATTGGCTGGAGAAGGGAGACAGCATCATTTTAAGCATTTGTGCATATCCAAGAAGACTTTTTTCTAGGAATTCACTGTTTATTCTGAGTGGGGATGTGGCTCCAAAAGGCATTGCTCGCATCACCAGCCTAACCTAACCCAAATACTCATAGTGCCTTGATCAGGGATCATTCCACTACAAGACATAAACCTACCAAATACAAAAAACAACCAAGGACAGGAAGTGCAGCCAAGCCTCACTGGGAATTGGGAAAAACATCAGGACCCACAGCATCTGCCATATTCCCGTCTCCCCCACTCTCCCTCCCTCTCAGTCTTAGTTTTTTTCTGCCTTTCTGCTTTCTTCTTATTCCATCCCTCTTTATTAATTTTACTTGCACAGGGCTCCCCTCAGATGGCACCTTCAGCCCCCAGTTTTCCAGGTTACTTGCATATAGATGACCCAAATCCAGATTGTTGGAAAAAAATCAGCTTGGCATTTTTTGGATCAGTTGTCTACCCCAAATCAGTTACCTGTGGCCCTGATGGTACAGAAGACTTAACGCTTCAAAGCCAAAGAACGACGGATGGATGGAAAGGAAATATTTAGTGGAAGAAATGACTGGCCTCTCTATTGGCATTACTGTACATTTTCCTTCTGGAATAGGTGCTAGGTCACTGGACAAGGAGATGATAAACGTGGAGTATATTGGTGGCTCTCTCCAGCCCCCTTCACCAGACGCTCCTCCGAGGCCCCACCCCACCCCACCCCCAACAAACAAAACCCACCTGTGCCCCCGTGCCATCTCCCCTGCTTATCACCTCTTGGGCTTTGTCAAAAGGTTGGAGACAAGGGTAAGGCATCTGGTGCCCCCATGGTCCCATCGCTTTGGAGACCAGAGGCAATTGAGGTGCTTTCTGCCAGAAAAATATAATTTAAGGGCTTGGCATCTGGCTGGGAGCAGAGACTTGTGTTGCCATGGCAATGCCTCGCTTCATTTAACAGCAGCATATCCCTGAGTTTGGTCACATCCACACTCAGGCACATACAGCACCCTGTCAGCAGCCCCGGCCATGCGCACACACTCACATCTGGCAGAAATCCCTCTGCAAGATGCAAAGCCCGTTCCCTGCACCCTCCTGTCATCCTAGAAACCCACACTCCCTCATACCGTTTCCTACGACACCTCGGCCCATCAGGTAGATTCCAAAAACATCTCCAGACAGCACAGAACACTCCAGGGAATTTAGAGTGCTCTATAAGGGCAGACCCTCTTAAACAGGCCCACACCATGTAGAAGGCTGCTGGGGTCCACGTGCTTCTTCAGCATCCCCAACATGCAGCCATAGCTCTGTCTTCCTTTATAAATTTTGTGTCAACTCCAACCCTTTAATGATGCCCAAGAGGATGGCAACGAGGGAGAGGAGCAGTGGTGGCCAGCGGTGCACAAATCTCTGTTTTCTTGAGAGCAGAGTTTAGCCTCTAGGGATCAGGGACAAGGGCCAAATCCCTGCAGTAATTACCCAGAAGCCCTCAAGCCCCTACCGATATTCTGTTTCTGCCCCTCCCTTAACTCAGGCAGTGGTAAATGGATGGATTAGAGCAGAGAGACTTGAAAGCACAAGATCATTTATTGCAACACTATTTATAGTAGTGAAAAAATAGGAATTGCCCAAATGTCTGTTAACAAGAACTGGCAAAATACACTGTGGCACATCTATACAATGATGTACCCTATGGAGGTTTAAAAGAATTATGCAATCTACGTGTATCATGTGAAAATACGTCAGTGTGTAAAGTGTGATCCCACTGATTTTTTAAACTTTAGTATATACACATGGATATTGATAATGTGAAGAAAAAGTTCTGAGAAGTTTGGGCATAGTGGCTCACACCTGTAATCCTAACACTTTGAGAGGCCGAGGTGGGAGGATCACTTGAGCCCAGGAGTTTGAGACCAGCCTGGGCAACATAGTGAGACCCTGTCTGTACAAAAAAATAAAAAATAAAAAATTAGCCAGGCATGGAGGCACACACCTGTCGTCCCAGCTACTCGGGAGGCTGAGGTGGGAGGATTGCTTGAGCCTGGAAGGTCAAGGCTGCAGTGAACTATGAGCAGGCCACTGCTCTCCAACCTGGGCAACAGAGCAAGATGCTATCTCAAAAGAAAATCAGTTAAATTTTAAACAAGAAAAAGGTCTAAGAAGAATGGAGTTGAGAGGAGGTGATGGGGACAGTTTCTGTTGTCCTTTGCTGCATGACAAACTTAGAGGCTTAGAACAACAATAACTTGTTATTTTTCCTGATTCTGTGGGCTGGTTTAGTACCTCCTCGACTGGGTTCCCCGAACTCACAGATACAGCCACATTCACCTAGCACCGGCTGCCAGCCAGGCTTCCCCAGATGCCCACATGGCCTCTCATCAGCCAGTAAGCTAGCGTGGCTTCCGTGGTATCCCAGGACAGCATTCCGAGACCACCAAAGCAGAGGCAGCAAGACTCCTGAAGGCTGAAGCTCTAGAACTCAACAATGTCATATCTGTCACGCTCTGCTGGTCAAGGCAAGTCAGAAGTCAGCCCAGTTCCAAGGGATGAGGAAACCAACTGTCCTTCTTGGTGACATGCATGGCACAGGTACATTGCCAAAGGGCCAATGGATTGGGATAGGGAGAATTTGTAGCTGTAGAACAACTGTGGGCACCTCTCACTTTTTACCCTATGTAATTCTCTACTTTGCGTTCAGGTTTTCCTTGTGTACATTTGAAGAAAACAATAAGTGAAAGAGGGAATCTAAGAGAGATAAAGAAGAATGATGAGGACTTTGTTGACACATAATTTAGATTAAAATGTCAAAGATGACCTAAAGGCTACCAGTCTGGAATACTAACTCATAGCAAGCTTTTTGTTTTTTAAATCAACTGTGAAGAAGAGAAGATTGGTGCAGTGGCTCACGCCTGTAATCCCAGCACTTTGGGAGGCCAAGGAGGGTAGATCATCTGAGGTCAGGAGTTTGAGACCAGCCTGACCAACATGGTAAAACCCTGTCTCTACGAAAAATACAAAATTAGCTGGGCATGGTGACGCATGCCTGTAATCCCAGCCACTTGGGATGCTGAGGCAGGAGAATTGCTTGAACCTGGGAGGCAGAGGTTGCAGTGAGCCGAGATGGCACCATTGCACTCCAGCCTGGGCAACAAGAGCAAAACTCCATCTCAAAAATAAATAAATAAAAGAAGAGAAGATTGGAATATCCAAGGCTGGAGATGTGACAACATTGACTAGTGATTCAGTGGGTGAGAAGCATGAATTTTAAAGAGCAGAGGAGGAAAGTGTAGCTGTTTTGCTGGATTCCCATTTTACAGGAAATAAATGTAATCAGCCTTTGAAATAGCTATACATATGCAGAAGATGTATATATTATCACCAAGCTATCAAAATGGATGGCAGGTTTTTCATTTTCTGCTGGTTCACTCTCACTGCTTGCTGGACATTAAGTAAATTCCAGAGTCACGTTCCCACCCATAAAACGAAAGGATTGGCCGGACGCGGTGGCTCAAGCCTGTAATCCCAGCACTTTGGGAGGCCGAGGCGGGTGGATCACGAGGTCAAGAGATCGAGACCATCCTGGTCAACATGGTGAAACCCCGTCTCTACTAAAAATACAAAAACATTAGCTGGGCATGGTGGCGCGTGCCTGTAATCCCAGCTACTCAGGAGGCTGAGGCAGGAGAATTGCCTGAACCCAGGAGGCGGAGGTTGCGGTGAGCCAAGATCGCGCCATTGCACTCCAGCCTGGGTAACATGAGTGAAACTCCGTCTCAAAAAAAAAAAAAACGAAAGGATCCTCCTTTAGAAAGTTTTTTTTAAGTGAAGATTTCACATTTATACAATATTCTTGCAAAGTTGGTTTGTTTCATCAGCATGTATGATTTAACAAAACAAATAGCCTCAAAGGCCGCCAGGAAAAAAGAAAATGAAACCTTATTCTCAAAATAGCAAGTTCCTTGGAAGCATCGTAATTCTCGCTGTGTCCTGAGTGAGGGCCTCATCTACGTACAGCACCATGGAAAGCCCCAAGTTCGCAGAGAGTTCCCAGGACACAGTAGGGACAGGCAGAAGAATAAGACTATCAGAAAACACCGGAGATGCAGAAATCATCTGGGCACTGACCCCACAGGGAAGGAATGTCGTAGGCAGAGGACAGGACCACCGATGTAAGGAAAGGATATGACGGGGGAACCTCTTCCTCATTTCTAATGCTTCCTTCCCGCAAAAGAAGCTTAATGAGTGGAACTTCCGGAACTCTCTCTGCCCCACTGTTCCCTCCTCCCTGGTGGATGTGGGGGAGGAGCAGTGACTGTTCCCACTGTTTTTTTGTGGGGGAGGAGAGGAAGATTGTGTGTTTGTTTGTTTGAGACAGGGTCTCGCCCTGTCACCCAGGCTGCAGTGCAGTGGCGTGATCACAGCTTACTGCAGCCTCCGCCTCCTGGGTTCAAGCAATCCTCTCACCTCAGCCTCCAGAGTAGCTGGGACCACAGGCACCCACCACTACAACCAGCTAATTTTTCTATTTATTGTAGCAATGGGATTTCACCATGTTGCCCAGGCTGGTCTCATACTGCTGGGCTCAAGCGATCTGCCCACCTCAGCCTCCCAGAGTGCTGGGAGTACAGGTGTGAGCCACCACACCAAGCCTGTTCCTGGATATCTTTGGCTCAGATCCATACCCTTGCCTCTGTTGGGCATGATTCCACATATTGAGTAGTTTTCTCTCCTCCTTCTGCTTCTATTCTGCCAGGGGAGGTCTCTGCTCTGCCCAGTGTTCCTTGGGTCTGTGTGAGTGCCTAAATTCTGAGGTTCAGGATTGTCAAGCTCAATTGGTTTAAGCCACATCCTGCAATTTGGCCTCTTTTTGCTAATGAAAGTGACATTTCACCTTCCATAATTACTTTTTGTTTTATTTCTTGGCTGCAAAACCCAGGAAGGAACTAAGAGAGTGTTCTCTTGAAGCCTGTTTCAGTTCTCTTGAAGTGTGTCAGTTGTTTATTGCTGCAAATATTGCCAAATTTACTTAAAACGATAAATCTTTGTGTTCTCACAGTGTCTCTGTGAGCAGCTTGGCTGAGTGGTTGGTGAGGCTCAGGGACGCGCAGAAGGTTGCAGGCAGGATGTTGGTCCGGGCTGCAGTCCTGAGGCTTGATGCAGCTGGGGCATCGGCTTCCAACCTGGCTGAGGGCAGAAGGCCTCAGTTCTGCACACGTGGGCATCTCCATAGAGCTGGCGAATGTCCTCATAGCATGGCAGGGATCTTCCCTGAGCAATGATCCAAGAGAGAAAGAAGAGGAAGTTCCAATGCCCTTTGTGACCTAGTTTCTACACTTGCACATCACTTTTGCTTTATGTTTTTAGAAGTCAGTCCCTGAGTCCACCCCAGGAGGGCAATTAGGCTCCCCGTCCTCAGGAGAGCAGCAAAGAACATACGGATCTTTTTTTTTTTTTTTTTTTTTTTTTTTTGGAGACGGGGTCTCGCTATGTTGCCCAGAGTGCAGTGGCTATTCACAGGCGCGATCCCACTACTGATCAGCACAGGAGTTTGGACCTGCTCCGTTTCCGACCTGGGTCGGTTCAACCCTCCTTAGGCAACCTGGTGGTCCCCCGCTCCCGGGAGGTCACCATATTGATGCCAAACTTAGTGCGGACACCCGATCGGCATAGCGCACTACAGCCCAGAACTCCTGGGCTCAAGCGATCTTCCCACCTCAGCCTCCCGAGTAGCAGGGACTACAGGCACCCGCCACCGCGCCCGGCGCGGATCTTTCTTAAAACCACAGAGCCTTCGATAAAAGAAAAGTGACTGGGCTCTCATATAAAAAGCCGATCCAGAGTTGGAGAAAGAAGCCATTCATTCAACATTTCTAAATGAAGAAGCTGTTAGGCTCATACTGGCAGGGCGCGGTGGCTCACGCCTGTAACCCCAGCACTTTGGGAGGCCGAGGTGAGCAGATCATGAAGTCAGGAGTTCGAGAGCAGCCTGACCAACATGGTGAAACCCTGTCACTACTAAAAATACAGAAATCAGCCAGGCACCTGTAGTCCCAGCTACTCAGGAGGCTGAGGCAGGAGAATCACTTGAACCCAGGAGGTAGAGGTTGCAGTGACCTGGGATCACACCACTGCACTCCAGCCTGGGTGACAGAGTGAGACTCTGTCTCAAAATAAAATAAAGTAAAATAAAATAAAATAAACAAACAGCTCGGCTGGACACGGTGGCTCCCACCTGTAATCCCAGCACTTTGGAAAGCCAAGGCAGGCGGATCACGAGGTCAAGAGATCGAGACCATCCAGGCCAACATGGTGAAACCCGGTCTCTACTAAAAAATACAAAAAATTAGCTAGGCATGGTGGGGCGTGCCTTAGTTCCAGCTACTCGGGAGGCTGAGGCAAGAGAACTGCTTGAACCTGGGAGGCGGAGGTTGCAGTGAGCTGAGATCGCGCCACTGCACTCCAGCCTGGGGCCTGGTGACAGAGTGAGACTCTGTCTCAAAAAAAAAAAAAAAAAAAAAAAAAAAAAAACAGCTCTTACTGAAAACCCACTGACTGCTCAGCTTTGTGTGGGATGTTGCCTGTGAAGGCAGAAATACTACAAGATTCTTTTGCTTGAGGTCTGAGTGAGAGAACATATCTTTTTTTTTTTTGAGACGGAGTTTCACTCTTGTTACCCAGGCTGGAGTGCAAAGGCAAGATCTCGGCTCACTGCAGCCTCTGCCTCCTGGGTTCAGGCAACTCTCCTGCCTCAGCCTCCTGAGCAGCTGGGATTACAGGCACGCGCCACCATGCCCAGCTAATGTTTTATATTTTTAGTAGGGACGGGGTTTCACCATGTTGACCAGGATGGTCTCGATCTCTTCACCTCATGATCCACCTGCCTCGGCCTCCCAAAGTGCTGGGATTACAGGCTTGAGCTACCGCACCCGGTGAGAGAACATATCCTTGAGAGACGCTCTCCTTTGCTCCAGCCCTCCCTGCAGGCCCAAGGGAAGCACCTGCCCAGAGCCCTTGGGCCCCTTGTGATCTGAGGACCCAGGGCCCCAGTATCCTCTTCCCAAGCGGCCCCAGGCCTGCTTCTCAGCCTCTGCAGCCCCATCCTCAGGTTCATCTTCACACCCGTGTACACACCCCCCAAGCCTACGGCAGCTCTTGGTGGGAATTGACCAAAGCTTCACCCTGCAGGCTGGGCTGTGGAGTGTCCACACTCGTGGTGTGGGACTGAGGCAGGAGAAGAAGGAGGCCTCATCTCCTGGAAAGGAGATGATGCACGGAGGTCCAGGTCTCCACAGCACAGCAGGGCTGTTCAGTCGGAGTCTCGCTCTGTCACCCAGGCTGGAGTGCAATGGCGCGATCTTGGCTCACTGCAAGTTTCGCCTACTGGGTTCAAGCAATTCTCCTGCCTCAGCCTCCTGAGTAGCTGGGATTATAGGTGCATCACCAGGCCCGGCTAATTTTTGTATTTTTAGTAGAGAGGGAGTTTCACCATGTTGGTCAGGCTGGTCTCAAACTCCTGACCTCGTGATCCACCTGCCTCGGCCTCCCAAAGTGTTGGGATTATAGGCATGAGCCACTGTGCCCAGCCTTTCCTTCCTCCTCTTATCTGTAATCCAGCAAGTGTTCACAGCCTGCTGTGAGGGGATACATCCCCCTTTACAGCCCAAGACTAGCAGCCCCTCAACAATAGGCGAGTGTGATGCCACTTCTGAGCCCAGGCCTCCCTCTAGTGACCAGTCAGGAGACAACAGCCAGAGGCTCTTTGAGACTCTCCTCCAGGGACACCTCTTCCAGACCTGCTTTCCAGAACGCAGATCTGATCCTGCAGTCCCTGGCTTAGAAACCTCAAAAGCAAAGAGCAAAACCTCCCAAGCCCCCTGCCTTCCCACGTGCCTTTGAGCCTCTTAGCCTGCTCCATGCTTTCCCGAGGCCAGGAAGGTGGACATTCCAGGTTTAAGCCAGCCTATGTCTCCAGGGCGGCTCAGAGCCAGCTTCTAACACACACACACACACACCCCTCACCTGTTAAACACACACACATCGCTCCCTCTGCCACCTGTTACACGCCCACCCCATACATCCCTCCACCACCTATTTACACACACATACATGTCATCGCTGCCACATACATGTGCACACACACGTTTGAATTCTGCAACCACTCTCCCACCAGCTCTGCTACACACACACACACACACACACACACACGCACACACTGCCATCCTCCCCTGCCACTGCTGCCACACAGTGCACACTGAACACACCATAGATACCCTGCCTCTTTTTTTTTTTTTTTTTTGAGACGGAGTCTTGCTCTGTCACCTAGAGTGCAGTGGGGCACGATCTTGGCTCACTGTGACCTCTGCCTCCTGGGTTCAAGCAATTCGCATGCCTTTCTTCTGCTAACAATAAACCACCCACCTTTGTCCATCAATCAAACGAACCTTGACTCCTCCATGAAGACTCATGTAACAGCTTCCTTGTGGCTTGCTCCAGTCCCGGTGAGAGTTAACAGCGGCTCCTTGCTGGTTCCTGAAGCACTTTTGTGCAGAACAATCACTAACATGTGTTAAGCATTTAACCCCAGCTGAAGGCTCCACAGGGATTACCTCATGTGGTCTCACAATAACCCTCAATGCCAGGTGCTGTTGTCATCCCGTTTTACAGATGTGGCAAATGAGAAGACGGGTTAAATCCTGGGCCGAAGGTGACGGGAGAGCAAGAGCTGTGCGGTGCCCACCTGCTGCCTGGCCAGGGCTCTTTGGCAGGTGCCCTTGCGTCCTGCCTGCTGGGAGCCCCTCCAGGGAGAGGCCTGTTCTCCTGCCTCCGAATGCCCAGCGTGAAGCACCAGGGAGGGCCCTGTGCTTGGAGCCTGCTGGACCCACCATGCATTTCCTGAATTGCATGGCAGGCAGGAAGGGTTAGCTCTGCCTACTACCGTTTTTCTCAGCTCCCTTAGGTCTGAACACTGATTCTCCATCTCCCACCTACAGCCAAAAACCTTGTTTCCCTGCACAGAGCAAGTCAGATGTACTTAGCAAGTGAAGGCAGAAGCTGTGGGCAGAGTTTGCAAAGTAAGGACGGAGTATAAATTGGGATCGGTTATCAAAACAGTGGATCCCCTACTCTCCCACCTCCAAACTAATTCACCCCAAACTGGCCAGGACTATTGGAGTTGGCGCTCATCCCCAGGTACTGCCTCAGGACCCCAGCGCATCCCAGAGGGCTTCCTCCCTGACCCAGGGCCCTTCCTCCTGCCACTGGGGGGCCAGCCTATCTTCCACCCTTCTCCTTACCGGCCTTTCTCGCTGCTTTTCTGTCTCTGTCTTTACTCACTTTCCTCTATGTCTGGCAACGCACATTAAACAAACACCTTTTTGGCCCACCTGGAATGCTCATTTGCTAGGTGGCATCCGTTTCCTCCTTTTCTTTCTTTCTTTTTTTCTTTTTGTGAGACGGAATGTAACTCTGTCTACCGGGCTGGAGTGCAGTGGTGCGATCTTAGCACACTGCAACCTCCACCTCCCGGGTTCAAGCGATTCTTCTGCCTCAGCCTCCCAAGTAGCTGAGACTACAAGCGCCCACCACCACGACCGGCTAATTTTTTTTTTTTTTTTTTTTTTTAAGACGAGGGTTCACCATGTTGGTCAGGCTGGTCTTGAACTCCCAACCTCAGGTGATCCGCCTGCCTTAGCCTCCAAAGTGTTTGGATTACAGGCGTGAGCCACCACGCCCAGCAATTTCCGTATTTTTAGTAGAGATGGGATTTCACTATGTTGGCCAGGCTGGTCTTAAACTCCTGACCTCAGATGATCTGCCTGCCTCGGCCTCCCAAAGTGCTGGGATTACAGGCATGAGCCACGTGCCTGGCCTGTTTCTTCCTTTTCTCCAAAGTGGAAATATGAGGTCTCTTTGTTCTTCCTGATTATGAAACTACTACGGTCTTTTTGTAAAAAGTCCAAACACAGCCATCCATTTTCCCATCAGCCAGGAAGGACGTTGTTGTTGAGGCTGACATGCCTATCAAGGACAGTGACTACCATGGCCTCCAGTGCTTTGATGAAACCGCAGATAGAACACCTGGCCTTCTGGCCAAGCGCCTGCACGTTCACCTTGTTTGAGTGCTCATTGTATGTGTGGGGGTTGCAGCTCTCTATAAGTTTGCTGTGGCTGAACCAAGAAAAAAGACATACACAGATTTCTACAGAAATTATGATTTTCATGAAAGATTTTGAGGAGATGAGGAAGACTAGTATATTTCAGAGTGCAATGTGATTTGGGAATATGAAGTATTTGGGTTGAATTACCTAGAAGTTTGTCACTGACTTGGGTTCCTGAACAATGAAACACGAATATGTGGGCTAAGAACAGTTTCTCTTGATAAAGAAACAATTAACAAATTTTTTAAAAACTGAAACACAGGCTGGGCACAGTGGCTCATGCCTGTAATCCCAGCATTTTGGGAGGCCGAGGTGGGCGGATCACCTGAGGTCGGGAGTTCAAGACCAGCCTGATCAACATGGAGAAACCCTGTCTCTACTAAAAATATAAAATTAGCCGGGTGTGGTGGCGCATGCCTGTAATCCCAGCTACTCAGGAGACTGAGGCAGGAGAATCGCTTGAACCCGGGAGTTGGAGGTTGCAGTGAACTGAGATTGCACCATTGCAGTCTAGCCTGGGCAGCAAGAGGGAAACTCCTTCTCGAGAGAAAGAAAGAAAGAGAGAGAGAGAGAGAGAGAAAGAAAGGAAGAAAGAAAGAAAGAAGAAAGAAAAAGAAAGAAAGGAAGAAAGAAAGAAAGAAGAAAGAAAAAGAAAGAAAGAAAAAGAAAGAAAAGAAAGAAAGAAAGAAAGAAAGAAGGAAGGAAGGAAGGAAGAAAA
>NW_022436960.1:25253951-25258191 GCF_009761245.1 Sapajus apella
GAAGGAAGGAAGGAAGGAAGGAAGGAAGGAAGGAGAGAAAGAAGGAAAGGAAAGAAAGATGTGGTTGCAGGATCTCGGCTCACTGCAGTCTCTGCCTCCTGGATTCACGCGATTCTCCTGCCTCAGCCTCCTGAGTAGCTGGTACTATAGGCATGCACCACCACGCCTAGCTAATTTTTGTATTTTTAGTAGAGACAGATTTTGCCATGTTGGGCAGGCTGGTCTCCCAACTCCTGACCTCAAGTGATCCGTCTACCTCAGCCTCCCAAAATGCTGGGATTATAGGCATGAGCCACTGTGCTCGGCCTAGTTTGTCATCTTACTTTAATTTGAATCATAAATGAAGCTCTCTCTCACTCTTTTTTTTTCTTTTGCGCAAGGTAATTTTATTCCAGCAGTCCTAGGTTGAAATCACTGCTGCTGCAAGATCTTGGTCAAAAGCCACACAGATTCGTTCTGACAGAATGCTCTGGCTTCAGTTGGGGAGGAATGACTAGGGCATATTGGAATCTTTCCTTCCAGAAGATGCCGAAGGTCCTTAGAGCAGCCACTCATAAAAGCTCTACATATAGGCCGGGTGAGATGGCTCATGCCTGTAATCCCAGCACTTTGGGAGGCCAAGGCAGGTGGATCACCTGAGGTCAGGAGTTCGAGACCAGCCTGACCAACATGGTGAAACCCCATCTCTACTAAAAATACAAAAATTAGCCGGGTGTGGTGTCAGGTGCCCGTAATCCCAGCTACTCAGGAGGCTGAGGCATGAGAATCGCTTGAATCTGGGAGGCGGAAGTTGCAGTGAGCTGAGATTGCACTTCAGCCTGGGCAATAGAGCAAGACTCTGTCTCCAAAAAAAAAAAAAAAAAAGGCCTCTACATGTAAAATGGTCTTTACTAAGCCATGGGAAAGTCTTTTTACACCATTTCCCCAGAACAAGACTTCTACTTACTCATATTTACTAATACGAAGGGACCGGTTGATATCACGTTTCCCCCTGTAATAATGAAATATCACTATATTCAGGTAATTTGCTGGCTTCCCTTCAGGCCAAAGCAGAGGATGGCAGAGTACCGGGAGCCACTGGGGGCTCACTTTAGCAGATGTTCATTTATTCATTCCACAAGCATTGGTTGAAGAAACGATGATAATACACGGTTACTGCTCACGGGCTGTGGGAAGAATCCCTCTTCTCCACAGGATGCTGGTGCCATCAAGGGTAAAGCACTCAATAAAGGGTAAAATGCCAGACCTGCGTAGAGCAATGATTACTGCAGAACACTTCTTCTTTTTTTTTTTTTTTTGAGATGGAGTTTCACTCATGTTACCCAGGCTGGAGTGCAATGGCGCGATCTCGGCTCACCGCAACCTCCACCTCCTGGGTTCAGGCAATTCTCCTGCCTCAGCCTCCTGAGTAGCTGGGATTACAGGCACGCGCCACCATGCCCAGCTAATTTTTTTTGTATTTTTAGTAGAGACGGGGTTTCACCATGTTGACCAGGATGGTCTCGATCTCTTGACCTCGTGATCCACCCGCCTCGGCCTCCCAAAGTGCTGGGATTACAGGCTTGAGCCACCGCGCCCGGCCACTGCAGCACACTTCTAACTCATAAGGGCTTGATGCATAAAAACCGGGAGAGCAGTTACATCGTTTTCTAATAAGCAATACAGCTTTTAAATGGGCTGGGCACAGTACCTCACACCTGGAATCCCAGCATTCTGGGAGGCCAAGGCAGGAGGATCACTTAGGCTGGCAGTAGGCCAGCCTGGGCAACATAGCGAGAACCCAACTCTACAAAAAAATTAAAAATTGGCTGGGCATGGCGGTGTGTGCCTGGGGCCCCAGCTACTTGGGAGGCTGGATTGGGAGGATCACTTGAGCCCTGAGGCTGGAGGTTACAGTGAACTATGATTGCACCACTGCACTCCAGCCCTATGACAGAAAAAGAAGATTGGCTAATTTTGTTTACTGATCATATTCTCTCCTGTGGGTTTGTAATTACAAATGAGAATAATAATGTATATAATATAATGATAATAATAAGAGTTACCCTTTGTTGAGTGCACACTATGTGCTAGGTACTGGGCTGAGCCTGTCATCTTCACTTTCTCACCTTTTTTTTTTTTTTTTTTTTTTGAGACAGTCTCGCTGTGTCACCCAGGCTGGAGTGGCATGATCTCAGCTCACTGCAACCCCCACCTCCCAGTTTCAAGCGATTCTCCTGCCTCAGCCTCCCAAGTAGCTGGGATTACAGGTGCCTGCTGCCATACCAGCTAATCGTGTGTGTGTGTGTGTGTGTGTGTGTGTGTGTGTTTGTGTGTGCATGTGTGTTTAGTAGAGACAGGGTTTCACTAGGCTGGGTGGCTACTGTTTCTATCCCCACTTTGAAGATGGGGTTCACTTACTTTAGGACAAGTAAGTGGAGACCCAGAATTCAAACAGTTCTGCCTGCCACCGAGACCCAAGCTCTGAATTACTCACTTACCGTAACTCTCTTCCCATCTGGGAAACCAGAAGAAGGGACCTTGAATTAGGTGGAGACTCTTAAACACATCTCAGATGTAACAGCCTTTTCGGAGCCAGTCTCAACACAACAACATTATCATAAACAGCGCAAATCTGACTCCCAAAGCCTCTGTGCCCAAAGGTTTTTTTGTTTGTTTGTTTTGTTTTTTTGTTTGTTGTTTTTTTTTGGGGGGACGGAGTTTCGCTCTTGTTACCCAGGCTGGAGTGCAATAGCGCGATCTCGGCTCACCGCAACCTCTGCCTCCTGGGTTCAGGCAATTCTCCTGCCTCAGCCTCCTGAGTAGCTGGGATTACAGGCACGCACCACCATGCCCAGCTAATTTTTTTGTATTTTTAGTAGAGACGGGGTTTCACCGTGTTGACCAGGATGGTCTCGATCTCTTGACCTCATGATCCACCCGCCTCGGGCTCCCACAGTGCTGGGATTACAGGCGTGAGCCACCGCGCCCGGCCTCCAAAGGTTTTTTGAAAGGAAGAACAAGAGGTTACACATCGCAAACATCCTAAGCATTTTGTTTCAACATCTTTTCCCCAGAGTCCTCCTTTCTCCAGCAGCTGTCCATAAGCCCTTCCTCTTCCTTCTCTCTACTCATTCCGACCATTTTTTTTTTTTTTAAAGATACAGTCTAGCTCTGTCACCCAGGCTGGAGTACAGTGGTGCAATTCTAGCTTACTGCAGACTTGAAATTTTCAGCTCAAGCGATCCTCCCACCTCAGCCTCCAGAGTAGCTGAGACTACAGGCATGTGCCACCACACCTGGCTAATTTTTGTGTTTTTAGTAGAGACAAGGTTTCATCATGTCACCCAGGCTGGTCTAGAACTCCTGGCCTTATGTGATACTCCCACCTCGTCCTCCAGTATGCTGGTATTATAGGTGTGAGCCACTGCACCTGGCCCATTCCTCCCGTTTGAACTCTTCCTCTGCTTTATTTGAGACTTCTCCCTCCTCCAGAACTTTACTCTAGTTACTATCTCAGAGATTATACAGGCTGATAACTCCAAACACAGCCTGCAGAAGTGTTTTGTTTTGCTGTTACTCTTCTTGGAAGTGGGCAGGTGCTTCAGTTAATCTCTGAATCACTGTCGCCCTTCCCTGAAGCCTGTGGACTGTGCGTCTGCGGGTCACCGTCTCTTCGTCATCCTCCTCACCCGTGTAAGGAATTGGCCTGACCTCTCGGATCTCGGATTTCCAATTATTGGCCTGACTTCTTGGATTTCCAAGCCAAAGCCCTTTCTTTCTTCCCTCCTTCCTTCCTTCCTTCCTTTCTTCCCTCCCTCTCTCCCTTCATCCCTCCCTCCCTTCCTTCTTTCTTTTCTTCTTTCCTTTTTCCTCCCTTTCTCTTTCTTTCTTTCTTCCCTCCTCCCTCCCTTCCTTCTCTTTCATTCTTTTTCTTCCTTCCTTCCTTCCTGCCCTCCCTACCTCCCTCCCTTCTTCCCTCCCTCTTTCTTTCCTTCTTCCTTTCTTTTTTTTCTTTTCTTCCCTCCCTCCCTTCCTTCCCTTCCTTTCTTCTTTCTTTCATTCCTTTCTTTCTTCCTTCCCTCCCTCCTTCTCTCCCTTCCTTCCCTCTTTCATTCCTTCTTTTCTTCTTCCTCTCTTTCTTGCCCTCTTTCTCTTCCTTCCTTCCTCCCTCCCTCCCGCCCTCTCTCCCTCTTTCTCTCTCTCCATTCTTCCTTTCTTTTCTCTTCCTTCCTTCCTTCCTTCCTTCCTTCCTTCCTTC
>NW_022436960.1:25258291-25262075 GCF_009761245.1 Sapajus apella
CTCTTGTTACCCAGGCTGGAGTGCAATGGCGCGATCTCGGCTCACCGTAACCTCCGCCTCCTGGGTTCAGGCAATTCTCCTGCCTCAGCCTCCTGAGTAGCTGGGATTACAGGCACACGCCACCATGCCCAGCTGAATTTTTGTATTTTTAGTAGAGACGGGGTTTCACCATGTTGACCAGGATGGTCTCGATCTCTTGACCTCATGATCCACCCGCCTCAGCCTCCCAAAGTGCTGGGATTACAGGCTTGAGCCACCGCGCCCGGCCCTCTCTTTCTTTCTCTCTCTCTCTCTCTCTCTCTGTCTCTCTCTCTTTCTCTTTCTTCTCACTCTGTGACCCAGGCTGGAGTGCAGTGGTACGATCTCAGCTCACTGCAGCCTCCACCCCCAGGTTCAAGCGATTCTCACACCTCAGTCCCCCAAGTAGTCGGGACCACAGGCATTGCCACCACATCTGGCCATTTTTGTGTTTTTTGTAGAGACAGTGCCTCACCATGTTGCCCAGGCTGTTCTTGATCTCCTGAGCTCGAATGATTTGCCTGTCTCAGCCTCCCAAAGTGCTGGGATTACAGGCATGAACCACTGCACCTCGCCTCAACTCTTTTATTTGGAGCCACCACGTGATAACCAGTGCAGCTAGACTTCGAGGTGACCTTGGGGTGGATTTCTCTGCCACATCAATGAGTGTATTCGAACACCTTGGAAATGTGTCACTGACTAGGAAGACCATCGCTCTGCACACTATAGTTCCTCTTAACAATTCCAGGCCTGGGCACATCTGCTTATGTGAAATTACCCAAGCGTGTGCCCAATGAAGTGCATGCACCCTGCCCTCATGCATGCACCCTGCACGCTGATCAATGTTCAGACATATCTCCTAGCGACCCACTCTTATCACAGATTAACAGTCAGTTGTGCAATAAAAAGTGAATGCTCATCACATCACATGGTGATAAATAATACAGGTTGCTTTAACACTCATTCTAAGATTGGATGCTTCTAATCTGACTTATGATAAGTAAGAATCTCAAGGCTTAGGGATTCAACTTTGAAACAAACTTTCTCCTTTTCCTTTTGAGCTTGGGAATTCATTTAATTAGAGTCTTAAGATTACAAGGCGAAGGCCAGGCATGGTGGCTCACGCCTGTAATCCCAGCACTTTGGGAGGCGGAGGCAGGCAAATCAAAAGGTCAGGAGTTCGAGACCAGCCTGGCCAACATGGTGAAACCCTGTCTCTACTAAAAATACACAAAAATTAGCTGATTAGCTGGGTGTAGTGGCGGGCGCTGTAAATCCCAGCTACTCGGGGGCTGAGGCAGAAGAATTGCTTGAACCTAGGAGGCAGCGGTTGCAGTGAGCTGAGATCACACCAGCGCACTCCGGTGCAGGTGACCGAGTGATACTCTCTCAGAAAAAAAAGAAAAAAAAGATTGCAAGGTGAGCTTTTATCATTTCGAGCAACTTTTCTGTTAAGCGCAGTGTCATAATCTTGGCTCACTGCAACCTCTGCCTCCCGAGTTCAATCAATTCTCCTGCCTCAGCCTCCTGAGTAATTGGGATTACAGGCATGCCCCACCACACCTGGCTAATTTTTGTATTTTTAGAGATGGGGTTTTGCTATGTTGGCCAGGCTGGTCTCGAACACTTGACTTCAAGTGATCCTCCTGCCTTGGCCTCCCAAAGTGCTGGGATTACAGGCATGAGCCCCTGTGCCAAGCCCTCTCTGCTTCTTCCTTGAATAGGATCATATTTCCTTGCTTGTTGACATCAGGCTTTGACCATGTGATTTGTTTGGGTCAAAAAATGTGAGCAGAGTGATGTGTGCCAACGTTAGAGCCAGAGTGCTAACAGCCAGCAGTGGCTCCACATGGTTCTCTCTTCCCTCTGGCACAGCAAGGACGGCCAGGCTCTGGTGGGAAGGCGACAAATAGCAGAGCTGCCCCAGATGAACACAGGGCATGGGTGAGAAATAAACCTTGTTACACGCCACTGAAACGTTGGGACCATTTGTTACAACCTAACCTATCCTGACCAAGACATATGCAAACAAATCGAAACTTTTTTTTTTTTTTTGAAATGGAGTTTCGCTCTTGTTGCTCAGGCTGGAGTGCAGTGGCATGATCTCGGCTCACTGCAACCTCCACCTCCCAATTTGAAGCGATTCTCCTGCCTCAGCTTCCCAAGTAGCTGGGATTACGGGCATGTGCCACCACATCCAGCTAATTTTGTATTTTTAGTGGAGACGGGGTTTCTACATGTTAGTCAGGCTGGTCTCAAACTCCCGACCTCGTGATCTACCCTCCTCGGCCTCCCAAAGTGCTGGGATGACAGGTGTGAGCCACCACACCTGGCCACAAACCAAAACTATTAACTCTGATGCTGAAGCTGACAGGACAGGAGACTGCAATAAACCCAATTTCATTTTTCCCTACTCATTGACATGATCTAATTGTTCTCATTGATTGAGAAGTGTTGTAGATTTAAACATATAAAATGATTATACACTAATAAAATTCTCTCTAGGATATAATACATAATATATACACACACACGTAGTAGTCCCCCTCACACGCGGTTTTGCTTTCCAGGGTTCCAGGTACTCACAATACAGTGTAGTAAGGTATTTTGAGAAGGAGATGAGCAAGACCACAGTCACATCACATTCATTAGAGTACATTGTTATAATGGTTCTATTTTATTATTATTGTTGTTAATCTCTTACTGTGTCTAATTTGTATGTATAGGAAAAACATAGTATATATAGCGTTTAGGACCATAAGCAGCATCAGGCATCCCCTGGGGGTGCTGGATGTAGCCCCAGGAGATACGGGGAGGGGGTGGGGGACTACTATATACACACATATACATATATACACTCTCTGTAAATGTTTGGGAAAAAAAGCTCTGCTTGTAAAAACCACGAAACTCTCAGGACAAACTTCTGGTGTTTATGGGACAGATCGCCCCCAAGACAAAGCTCAGGTGAGGGCTGTCAATGTTGGCTTTTTGGGCATCTCCTTTTGTTTTTTGTTTTGTTTATTTATTTATTTATTTTAAAGATGGGGTTTCACCATGTTGGTCAGGCTGGTCTTGAACTCCCGATCTCAGGTGATCTGCCCACCTTGGCCTCCAAAGTGCTTGGATTACCGGCGTGAGCCACCGCGCCCGGCCGGCATCTCCTGTTGTAAGCATTTGTTGCCAGTCAACCCATTTCCAATGACCTTCTTTCTTGAAGTAGGTCCACAGCATTGATCCACCTACTATGTCGAGTACTGCAAATCTAGAAGCCATTCTACGTCTTCAATGTAGTATGTGTATCTCTGCTCAAATCCACTATGTGTGAATTATTTTAAAATTATTGCAGTAGGCCGGGCACAGTGGCTCATACCTGTCATCCCAGCACTTTGGGAGGCCAAGGTGGGTGGATCGCCTGAGATCAGGAGTTTGAGACCAGCCTGGCCAACACGGTGAAACCCTGTCTCTATTAAAAATACAAAAATTAAGCCAGGCGCGGTGGCTCAAGCCTGTAATCCCAGCACTTTGGGAGGCCGAGGCGGGTGGATCACAAGGTCAAGAGATCGAGACCATCCTGGTCAACATGGTGAAACCCCGTCTCTACTAAAGCTACAAAAAATTAGCTGGGCATGGTGGTGTGTGCCTGTAATCCCAGCTACTCAGGAGGCTGAGGCAGGAGAATTGCTTGAACCCAGGAGGCGGAGGTTGCGGTGAGCCAAGATCGCGCCATTGCACTCCAGCCTGGGTAACAAGAGCGAAACTCCGTCTC
>NW_022436960.1:25262175-25274399 GCF_009761245.1 Sapajus apella
AAAAAAAAAAAAAAAAAAAAAATACAAAAATTAGCCAGGCACAGTGGAGCATGCTTGTAATCCCAGCTACTAGTGGGGCTGAGGCAGTAGGATCGCCTGAACCTGGGAGGCGGAGGTTGCAGTGAGCTGAGATCGTGCCATTGCACTCCAATCTGGGCAACAGAGTGAAACTCCGTCTCAAAAAAAAAATCTATTGCAGTAATACATGTACATAGCAAAAGAGGCATACCAGAGATATGTGGTCAGTAAATTCTCTCTCCCTTCCCTAACCAGCAGTATCACTTCTCAGAAGTAATTATGTGAGAAATTTCTTATCAGGGCCAGTTTCACAGGAGTGTTGCTGGTACAGTCACATATGCTCCCAGCTCAGAAGGACCTATGCTTTGTTTAATGCTCTGCCATTGCCATCTTGAAATTCTTTTTTTTTTTATTGAGATGGAGTCTTACTCTTGTTGCCCAGGCTGGAGTGCAATGATACGATCTTAGCTCACTGCAACCTCCACCTCCCGGCTCTAAGGGATTCTCCTGCCTCAGCCTCCTGAGTAGCTGGGATTACAGGTGCCCACCAGCGTATCTGGCTAATTCTTGTATTTTTAGTAGAGACGGGGTTTCTTCATGTTGGCCAGGCTGGTCTTGAACTCTTGACCTCAGGTGATCCGCCTGCCTCAACCTCCCAAAGTTCTGGGATTACAGGTGTGAGCCACCACACATGACCAATTTTAGAAGTGTTTTCATTATACAAATGTTGAATTCATAATTTAACTCATTATTAGTTCTTGGTAGACAATACACATAGCCTATGCATAATGACAGCCTAAGCTATGGGTGTCACTTATAGAGCTAGATAACTTCTTTTTTGTTTGTTTGTTTGAGAGAGTCTCATTTTCTCATCCAGGCTGGAGTGCAATGGCACAATCATGACTCACTGTAGCCTTGACCTCCCAGGCTCAAGCAATCCTCCCATCTCAGCCTCAAGAGTAGCTGGAACCACAGGCGCATACCACCATGCCCAGCTACTTTTTGTGGTTTTCGTACAGATCGAGTTTCACTATGTTGCCCAGGCTGGTCTTGAACTCCTGGCCTCAAGTGATCTTCCCGCCTCAGCTTCCCAAAGAGCTGGGATTATAGCCATGAGCCACCACACCTGGCCCTTCTCAGCTTTTCTATCACAACTTCTCTGTGTTAAACTTCCTCTCTTTCAAGCGCTCAAAGTGGTTTCCCCTTTCCTGGTTAGCCCCGGCACGATTCTCTGTATCATTCTTGCAGATATTCCATGCACTATGATACATCCAGCTCTAGTCACCAGCATACAGCATGCTGCATAAAAAACTCATTCTGAAAGTAGGCTGATAGGAGTTTGAATCCTGACTCCAACCGTTTCCTAGCTGTGTGACATGAGTCTTTCTAAGCCTCAGTTATCTCATAAAATCAGGATAATACTAAAAGCTATACTGTAGAGGAAATAGTGCTTGAAACATACTTAGGATAGCGATTGACACAGGGTAAGTGTTCAGTGTTAGCCAATATAACAAGAGGAAGGTCAGGGGCTTGTGAGAAGCTGACGGTGTCAACCATAATTCCCAGACTGTTCTCATAATTTATGGTGTGTGCATTGTGCAGCATTGTGACTCTCTTGTGTAGCATCCTAGAAACTTGTTTATAATCCCCTACCATGCCCAGAACAGTGATTAGAACATAGGAGAGCCTCAGAAAGTTGGTTTGTTCTTTGTTGGAAACAGGTGTTCGGTGCTGCAAAGAGCAATCAGCCCTGAGACAACAGATCTCTCAGCAAGGCAATTTTTCTTTCCTTTTTTTTTTTTAAAGTCCTTTCCAACAGACTCGATTTATCTTTTTTTTTTTTTTTTTTTTTTTTTTTTTAAGATGGGGTTTCACCATGTTGGTCAGGCTGGTCTTGAACTCCTAACCTCAGGTGATCCACATGCCTTGGCCTCCAAAGTGCTTGGATTACAGGCGTGAGCCACCATGCCTGGCAGCAAAGCAATTTTTTACTTGTTTTACTTCCTGCACTGCAGGAAAGTTACTCTCGATAGCCATTTTGCCACAAGAGTACAACAAACAAAGGAAAAGCAGACATATTTATCCCTTACGCATTTGGGGTCATCCCTACTGCTGTGTTTGATCTCTGCTGGCTGGAGCCAGATGTCACAATCTAAACTAAAACCCGATTGGCTAACAACTTAAAACTTTTTTTTTTTTTTGGAAGAAAGAGAGAAAGAAAGAAAAATAAAATAAAATAAAATAAAAAAAAGAAAAAGAATAAAGGAAAGGAAGAAAGAGGAAGAGGAAGAGGGAGAGAGAACAGGGGTGTTGCTTTATTGCCCAGGCTAAAATGCAGTCCAAAAATGGGTATGCCTGTAATTATGTTTAATAATAGAGACATAAAAAAATGAGGGAAGAAAATAATTAACAAGCAGCCAACCAATATTTCATTTAAACCTGTAAATACGTGTGATGTAGTACTGATGAGAGTGTATATTTTGTGTATTTAAAGTGGAGAGTTCTATGAATGTTCATTAAGTCTATTTGTTCTGGATCTGAGTTCAAGTCCTGGATATCGATGTTAACTTTCTGTCTCATTGATCTGTAAGTCTCCCACTATTATTGTGTGGGAGTCCAAGTCTCTTTGTAAGTCTTATATATCTGGGTATTTCTGTATTGGGTGATCTTTAGCTCTTCTTGTTACATTGATCCTTTTATCTTTATGTAATATCCTTCTTTGCTTCTTTTGATCTTTGTTGCTTTGAAGTGTATTTTATCAGCAAAATTTGCAACTCCTGCTTTCTATTTATTTATTTTTGCTCTCCATTTGGTTGGTAAATTTTTCTCCATCCCTTTGTTTTGAGTCTTTGTGTATCCTTGCATGTAAGATGGATCTAGATGTAGCATACCAATGGGTCTTGGCTTTTTTTGCCTGTCTGTGTCTTTGGATTGGGGGATTTAGTCGATTTAAATTTAGAATTAATAACAATATATATGAGTTTGATGCTGTCATTTAATGTTGGTTGGCTGTTTTGCCCATTAATTGATGCAATTTCTTAATTATGTTGATGTTCTTTAATTTTTGGCATTTTTTAGAAAGGCTGATACTGGTTGTTCCTTTCTATTTGTAGTGGTTCTTTCAGAAGCTCTTGTAAAGCAGGCCTGGTGGTGATGAAATCTCTGAGTGCTTGCTTGTTCACAAAAGATTTTATTTTTCCTTCGCTTATGAAGCTTAGTTTGGCTGGATGTAAAATTCTGGGTTGAAAGTTCTTTTCTTTAAGGATGTTGAATATTGGCCCCCACTCTCTTCTGTCTTGTAGGGTTTCTGCTGAGAGATCTGCTGTGAGTCTGATGGGCTTCCCTTTATGGGTAACCTGACCTTTCTCTCTGGCTGCCCTCAGTATTTTCTCTTTCATTTCAACCCTGGTGAATCTGGCAATTATGTGCCTTGAGGTTGGTCTTCTTGAGGAATATCTTTGTGGTGTTCTCTGTATTGCTTGGAGTTGAATATTGTCCTGCCTTGTTAGGTTGGGAAAGTTTTCTTGAATAATATCCTGAAGTGTATTTTCCAGCTTGGATTGATTCTCTTCGTCACGTTCAGGTACACTTATCAAACGTAGATTAGGTCTTTTCACATAGTCCCATATTTCTTGGAGACTTTGCTCGTTCTTTTTTATCCTTTTTTCTCTAATCTTGTCTTTTTGTTTTATTTCATGAAGTTTGTCTTCAACCTGTAATATCTTTTCTTCTGCTTGATCAATTCGGGTGTTAAAACTTGTGCATAGTCCGCGAAGTTCTCGTGTTGTATTTTTCAGCTCCATTAATTCACTTATATTCCTCTCTAAATTGTGTGTTATTTTTAACATTTCGTCAAACCTTTTTTCAAAGTTCTTAGTTTCTTTGCATTGGGTTAGAACAAGCTCTTTTAATTCCCAGAAGTTTCTTATCATCCACTTTTTAAAGTCTGCTTCTGCTAATGGAACACAGTCTTACTCCATCAGGCCTTGTTCTGTTGCTGATGAGGAAGTGTGATCCCCTGTAGAGGGAGAGGCGTTCTGAGTTTGGGTATTCTCAGCCTTTTTAGGCTGTTTTCTTCCTTTTAAAACTTTTTAAAACAAGTAAAAGCAACGGCGAGCTGGGACATGCCTGTGAGCACATCCAGCACAGATATCTTGGTTAAAGTACAAGGACATAGAATATATTAGGTGCCTGTAAGCATGGCATGTGTATTAGCTACATAGAATGGGGCTTAACAAATAGTGATTAGCACATTTATTATTTATTCTTTAACAAGAAACTTTTTTTTTTTGAGACAGAGTCTTGCTCTGTCGCCAGGCACCAGGCTGGAGTGCAGTGGCATGAACTCAGCTCACTGCAACCTCCACCTCCTGGGTTTAAGCAATTCTCCTGCTTCAGCCTCCCGAGTAGCTGGGACTACAGGCGTGCACCACTGTGCCCAGCTAATTTGGTATTTTAGTAGAGACGGGGTTTCACCATGTTGGCCAGGATCCTCTTGATCTCTTGACCTTGTGATCCGCCCACCTCGGCCTCCCAAATTGCTGGGATTACTGGCATGAGCCACAGCGCCCAGCCACAGCACCCGGCCACAAGAGCCCGGCCCCAAGAAACTTTAAAAAGGAACTTTTCTACTTCCCTACTTCCCACATTCTTGATTTTGTAATTACCATGGGATACCTTACGTTAGGCCTGCCCTCTTTCTATACCGCTTAAAACTGGCGCTGATCATGTCTTTAGTTTCTGGGCCTTTTTTTTTTTTTTTTGAGAGGGAGTCTCATTCTGTCACCCAGGTTGGAGTGCAGTGGGGCAATCTTGGCTCACCGCAACCTCTGCCGCCTGTGTTCAAGTGATCTTCCCGCCTCAGCCTCCCAAGTAGCTGGGATTACAAGTGTGCACCACCACACCCAGCTAATTTTTGCATTTTTAGTAGAGATGGGGTTTCACCATGTTGGCAGGCTGGTCTTGAAGTACTGACCTCAGGTGATCCACCCACCTTGGCCTCCAAAGTGCTTGGATTATAGGCGTGAGCCACACCCAGCCTTATCTATTTATTTAATTTGAGACAGACTGTCACTCTGTTGCCCAGGCTGGAGTGCAGTGTCACAATCATAGCTCAATGCAGCCTGGTCCAAAAAATTTCCTTATTTCCTTCCTTCCCTCCCTCCCTCCCTCCCTCCCTCCTTCCCTCCTTCCCTCCTTCCTTCCTTCCTTCCTTCCTCCCTCCTTCCTGGTCTGACTCTGTTGCCCAGGCTGGAGTGCAGTGTCACAGTCATAGCTCAATACAGCCTCAAATTCCTGGGCTCAAGTGATCCTCCTGGCTTACCTCCCGAGTAGCTGGGACTACAGGTGCACACCACCTCACAAGGCTAATTTTTAATTTTATTTTAGAGATGAGGTCTCCCTTTGTTGCCCAGGCTGGTCTCTAACTCTGGACTCCAGCAATCTTCCAGCCTTGGCCTCCCAAAGTGCTGCGATTACAAGCGTGAGCCACGGCTCCCGGCCTTAAAATTCCATTTAAACAAAAAGTACCCTTCCTACAAATACGTTTGGGAAATTGCTAGTTGGTCAGGGGGTTCAACCGTTTTTCCTGCCTCCATCGGTAACATTTAATGAGGCAGAGGTGGAACAGGTGTAAAAGTTACTGTCCTCCTTGAGCAACCCCTTCCTGACCGAGGAAGCATTTGTTTGTGTCTCAGGTCCTTTAATCCTGTTACCAGCTCCATTCGCTTATTCATGATGGAAACGTTTGCTGAGCGCCTCCAGTGCGCAAAGTCATGACTATCCAGTCCTGCATGGGCTGCAGGGGACGGCGCAGGCGCAGAAGCGGCTGAAGGTGCCCTGGCCGAGCGCGGCGGCCTGAGCCACCCAGGAGCGCTGAGAAAGAGGGAGGGCGGGAGGGCGGGAGGGAAAGCTGGATCCAGACAGACCTCGCTCCTGGGTTCCCAGAATTGTCGGGCTGTTCCTTCAAAGCCCCAGCTATCTTGCTTCCCTGACTTCCTTCCGGCACTTTCTGCAAACATCCTTCAGTTTCCCGGGCTAGCCTCTTGCCAGCGCATCCTCCCCGCCCTTGGCTCTTCCCACACACTGGGAGCGGAGAGGGTGGAAATCACGCCCTTCTCCCCGCGCTGACCCCGGCTCCCGCTCGCCCTTCTCGAAATGGTTAGCGCCCGCCCTCGCCGCCCTGCGATCCTAATCAGGGTCGGCAGCGTGGAAACCCGGCCACCCTCGGGGCTAAGTTCCAGCCTCCAGTAATTTTCTGATCCCCGTGGGGACCATTATCAAGGCCGACCCAATCTGTTTCAGTGACCTTTTTCTAGATAAAAACGTTTTTGCCAGCGATTGCCAGGAACACACACCAACACAGTTCTCTTTGGGACTTCAGCCTAAAATAACCGGACGGCCTGATTTTCACTCTTTGGGCGGGGAGGGGGGGGAAATGGGGGATGGGCTAATCGTACCCAGTGTTTCCTCAGTGGCAACTTTTCTTCTCTAGGGCCGCTCCTTCCTTCCTTATTTCTCTTCCCGCCTCTTTCTCACTCCTCATAGAAGAAAAGTCCTGGCTCATGCCTGTAATCCCAGTATTTTGGGAGACTGAAGGATTACAGGCGTGCGCTACCACTCCCAACTAATTTTTTTTTTTTTTTGGTTTTGTATTATTAGTAGAGTGGGTGGATCACGAGGTCAGGAGTTCGAGACCAGCCTGGCCAACATCGTGAAACCCTGTCTCTACTAATAATACAATTAGCCGGGTGTGCTGGCAGGCGCCTGTAATCCCAGCTACTTGGGAGGCTGAGGCAGGAGAATCACTTGAACCTGGGAGGTGGAGGTTGCAATGAGCCCAGACTGCACCACAGCACTCCAGCCTGGGCAATAGAGCGAGACTCCATCTCAAAAACAAACAAACAAACAAACAAACCACTTAGGAGATCAACTTTTTTTTTTTTTTTTTTGTCATGAGTTAGAGGCTCGCTCTGTTGCCCAGGCTGGAGTGCAGGTGCATGGTCTCGGCTCATTGCATCCTAGAACTCCCCAGCTCAGACGATCCTCCCACTTTAGCCTCCCAAGTAGCTGGGAGCACAGGCGCATAGCACCACGCCTGGCTACTGTTTTGTTTATTAGTTTGTTTTGCTTTTTGAGACAGGGTCTTATTCTGCCACTCAGGCTGGAGTGCAGTGGTGTTGTGACCGCCCAAGGGGTTCACCTTGCTCGCTGCCTAGGCAGAGCAGATTCATCAAGACAGGGGAATTGCAATAGAGAAACAGTAATTCATGCAGAACTAGTTGTGCAGGAGACAGGAGTTTTATTATTACTCAAATCAGTCTCCCCCAGAGCATTCGGGGAGCAGGGGTTTTAAGGATAACTTGGGCTGGGAGCAGTGGCTCCCGCCTATAATCCTAGCACTTTGGGAGGCTGAGGTGGGTGGATCACCTGAGGTCAGGAGTTCAAGACCAGCCTGGCCATCATGGTGAAACCCATCTTTATTAAAAAAATTAAAAATAAAAAATATATAAAAATAATTTAAATAAAAAGGATAACTTGGTGTGTGGGGGGGAAGCCAGTGAGCCAGGAGGGCTGATTGGTCAGGGATGAAATCACAGGGACTCCAAGCTGTCTTCTTGCGCTGAGCCAGTTCCTGAGCTGGGGGCCACAAGATCAGATGAGCCAGTCTGTTGATCTGGGTGGTGCCAGCTGATCCATCAAGTGCTGGGTCTGCAAAACATCTCGGACACTGATCTTAGGAGCAGTTAGGGTGGGTCAGAATCTTGTAGCTTCCAGCACGTGACTCCTAAACCATAACTTCTTTTTTTTTGAGAGAGTTTCACTCTTGTAGCCCAGGCTGGAGTGCCCTGGTTCGATCTCAGCACACTGCAACCTCCGCCTCCTGGATTCAAGCGATTCTCCTGTCTCAGCCTCCCAAGTAGCTGGGATTACAGGTGTGTGCTACCACTCCTGGCTAATTTTTTTTTTTTTTTTTTTTTGTATCATTAGTAGAGACAGGATTTTAATGTGTTGGCCAGGTTGGTTCTCCCTGACTGCAGGTGATCCGCCTACTTTGGCCTCCCAAATTGTTGGGATTACAGGCATGAGTTACCATGCCCGGCCTAAGCCATAATTTCTAATCTTGTGGCTAATGTTAGTTCTACAAAGGCAATCTAGTCAGGCAAGAAGGAGGTCCGCTTTGGGAAAAGGCTGTTACTGTCTTTGTTTAAACTATAAACTATAAGCTAAGTTTCTCCCAAAGTTAGTTTATCCAGGAATGAACAAAGACAGCTTGGAGGTTAGAAGTAAGATGGAGTTGGTTAAATTAGATCTCTTTCACTGTCTCAGTCATAATTTTGCAAAGGCAGTTTCAGTTCGATCTCAGCTCACTGCAACCTCTGCCTCCTAGGCTCAAGCAATCCTCTTGCCTCAGCCTCCTGAGTAGCTGGGACCATGGGCATGTGTCACCACACCTGGCTAACTTTTGTAATTTTTGTAGGGACAGGGTTTCACTGTTGCCCAGGCTAGTCTTGAATTCCTGAGCTCAAGCGATCCACCTACCTCAGTCTCCCAAAGTGCTGGGATTACAGGCGTGAGCCACCACACCCGGCCTGTGGCTGCTGTTTTTGTTTTCGGGATGTAGTCTCGCTCTGTCTAGCCCAGGCTGGAGTGTAGTGGTGGGCTTACTGCAGCCTCTGCCTCCTGGGTTCAAGTGATTCTCCTGTCTCAGCCTCCTGAGTAGCTGGGACTACAGGCGTGCACCACCACATCCAGGTAATTTTGTATTTTTAATAGAGAAGGGGTTTCATCATGTCATCCAGGCTGGTCTTGAACTCCTGACAGTTGATCCACCTGCCTCAACCTCCTAAAGTGCTGGGATTACAGGCCTGAGCCATTGTGTCCGACTGCTACTGTTTTCGTATTTTATTTTTTGTAGAGACAAGGTCTCACTATGTTGCCCAGACTGGTCTTGAACTCTTGAGCTAAAGGAATCTGCCCACCTTGGCCTCCCAAATGCTGGGATAATAGGCTTGAGCCACCATGCCCTCCGGAATCTTGACGTCTTAATTGAGGAATTTCTCAGCTACCTCCTACCTACCTCTTACCTCTCTCAGCTTTCCATTTAGAGTATGTTCCCTCTTGCTGGGCATGATGGTTTACCTCTATAATCCCAGCACTTTGGAAGGCCAAGGCAGGTGGATCACTTGAGGTCAGATGTTTGAGACCAGCCTGGCCAACACAGTGAAACCCGTTTCTAATAAAAATACAAAAATTAGTCAGGCATGGTGGCCTGTGCCTAAATCCCAGCTACTTGGGAGACTGAGGCAAGAGAATCGCTTGAACCAGGGACGTGGAGATTGCAAGGAGCCAAGATCGTGCCACTGCACTCCAGCATGGACAACAGAGCGAGACTTCATCTCAAAAAGAAAAAAGAAAAGAAGGGGCCGGGCGCGGTGGCTCAAGCCTGTAATCCCAGCACTGTGGGAGGCCGAGGCGGGTGGATCACAAGGTCAAGAGATCGAGACCATCCTGGTCAACATGGTGAAACCCCGTCTCTACTAAAAATACAAAAAATCAGCTGGGCATGGTGGCGCGTGCCTGTAATCCCAGCTACTCAGGAGGCTGAGGCAGGAGAATTGCCTGAACCCAGGAGGCGGAGGTTGCGGTGAGCCGAGATCGCGCCATTGCACTCCAGCCTGGGTAACAAGAGCGAAACTCCGTCTCAAAAAAAAAAAAAAAAAAAAGAAAAGAAAAAAAGAAAAAAGAAAAGAAAAAAAAGAAAAGAGAAAAGAAAAGAAAAGAAAAAAATCTGTTCCTTCTTCCCAGGCTGAATGTCCCCTTCCCACCCACTCCCTAACTTACCTAACCTGACTCATCTCCCTACCTCTCTGCCTGAGGAAATGTAGTAGACACTTTAGGGTTGTCTTTTAGACCATGCATGCCTTTTCTCTGAGAATTTCCTACACTCAGAGACATACCCTTCAGGGATGGGCCCCAGGCAGCTATGTTTGGGTGATGAATTTGCCCCTATGGCATTAACTGGGACGGAGTATACATGACTCACAACTGGGTCAAGCATATTCTCTTTCGTGGACTTTGGAATTAGCCTGAGGAGCTAACTGCAGCCTGAGTTGGTTGGTCTGTTGGATCAGGAAATGCAGATAGGGAGGGCTTTGCCATGTGAACTTTGGATTGGTGGAAACTGCTCTGTAGAAAGCGCAAAGGATCCAGATTCCCAGAAGCAGAGATGAGACTGGAAGAGAGGGGTATGACTGCTTTCTAGTTCCTGCCTCCTTATCTCCAGGAGATAAGGGACCCTGGGGTCCCTTGAGACTCACAGTGAAAGTGTTATACAGTCTGTATGAATTAAGATGTCTTTGCCTGCAAGTAAGAAAATCTAAATGATAGTGACTTAAACCAGTGGCACATGTTGTTTCCTTAAGAAGTCAGGGCTGGGCACAGTGGCTCATACCTGTAATCCCAGCATTTTGGGAGGCCAAAGCAGGAGGCTTGCTTGAGCCCAGGAATTCAAGACCAGCCTAGGCAACATAGCAAGAACCTGCCTCTACAAAAAAAAAAAAAAAAAAAAAGCAGGCACAGTGGTGTGCACTTATAGACCCATGTACAGAGGAGGCTGAGGCAACAGGATTACTTGGGCCGAGGAGGTCGAGGCTGCAGTGAACTGTGATTGCACCACTGTACTCCAGCCTGGGCAACAGAGCAAGGTCCCATCTCAAAGAAAAAAAGAGTCTGGAGTTAGGTAGAGCCAGGATTTCTTCAGCTCAGCCTTGTTATCAAAGATCCAGGGTCTTTCCATCTTTATGTCACTCAGCATGTTGACTCTTCATTCTTTCTTTTGCTTGTTGCCTCATGGTCTCAAAATAGCTGCCATGGCTCCAGACATCATGTCCTCCATTTATTGCATCAAGTAATTGGGAAAGGAACAGAAGTAAAAGGGCTCAATTTTTGCTGAAGAAAAATCCCTCATTTTCAGAGGCCCCACAGACTTCCTTATCTCATTGGATAGAACTGTGTCACTTATCTACACTACCTGCAAGGGAGGCTGGAAGAGTAAGTGTCTGGTAAAGGAAAATTGGGTTTCCATGATCACCTTAGACCAATTATGACTCATGGGGCTGGCAAGGACATTTTCTTCACTGAGATCAGTCAATTTCCTCCCTGTCCCTGAATAAAACCAGCAGGGAAAGAGGGTGGAGGGGAGCGGGAGGGGAGAGGTGATACATAGAAAACAGTATCTGCTACACCTTCCTCAAACTTCCTGTTCCATTTGAGCTAGTTTACTTATATTTGTCACTTGTAACCAGAAGAACTTTGACTGAGGATGCCTATTAAAGAGAAATACCTTGGCAGGGCACTGTGGCTCACGCCTGTAATCCCAACACTTTGGGAGGCTGAGGTGGATGGATCAGTTAGTTGATGGCAGGAGTTCAAGACCAGCCGGGCCAACATGGTGAAACCCTGTCACTCTAAAAATACAAAAAGTAGCCAGGCATGTTGGCAGGTGCCTGTAATCCCAGCTACTCAGGAGCCTGAGGCAGGAGAATCGCTTGAACCCAGGAAGTGGAGATTGCAGTGAACCAAGAACGCACCACTGCACTCCAGCCTGTGTGATACAGTGAGACTCTGCCTCAAAAGAGAGAGGGGGAGAGAGAGAGAGAGAGAGAGGGAAAGAGAGAGAGAGAGAAATTGCCTCCTTCCATGTTTCTCGGGCTCACATAATTACTCTTGATCTCTGCTCAATGACTTTCTTCTCCCCAGACAGGTGGTTAGGGTACCTGGTTGATGTGGGACATGTTAGTCCACTGGTTAAGGATGATCTGTCAATGGTCCTGGCTTGGAGGATCTGGTTTCTTTCTTCTTTTCTCTCTCTCTCTCTCTCTCTCTCTCTCTTTTTAGGGGAAGGGAGAGAGGAAGGGAGGGCTTTTTTTTTTTATGGAGTTTTGTTCTTGTTGCCGAGGCTGGAGTGCAGTGGCGCGATCTCAGCTCACTGCAACTTCAAGACCAGCCTGGCCAGCATGGCAAAACCCATCTCTACTAAAAATACAAAAATTAGCCAGGCATGGTGGCGCACACCTGTAGCTCCAGCTACTTGGGAGACTGAGGCACGAGAATCACTTGAACCTGGGAGGTGGAGGTTGCAGTGAGCTAAGATCACATCACTGCACTCCAGCTTGGGTGACAGAGTGAGACTCCATCTCCAACAA
>NW_022436960.1:25289399-25391945 GCF_009761245.1 Sapajus apella
GCAATGGCGCGATCTCGGCTCACCGCAACCTCCGCCTCCTGGGTTCAGGCAATTCTCCTGCCTCAGCCTCCTGAGTAGCTGGGATTACAGGCGTGCGCCACCATGCCCAGCTAATTTTTTGCAGTTTTTAGTAGAGACGGGGTTTCACCGTGTTGACCAGGATGGTCTCGATCTCTTGACCTCATGATCCACCCACCTCGGTCTCGCAAAGTGCTGGGATTACAGGCGTGAGCCACTGCACCGGGTGACACTAAATTCTTTATGGATAAAAGAAACTCTCTTACTGTAATGTAATTTCTTTGCTTTCTAACCCCGTGGGAAGATGGAACTAAAAGGGTGAGAAAGTAACATACTCCTACTATGAGCCAAGTATTGTAATAGGTGTATAATGCTTTAATGATAATGATTCTTGCAATAAGTCTATGAAGCAGGAAGTAATAGCTCCATTTTAAAGAATTTGGCTCTTAAAGTGGTTAAATACAGTGCTCAAGTTTTTAGCTTCCAGTTATTGGCAGAGTTGGAATTGTAGCAGGTTTTCTAACTTTGAAGGAAAGACTTTAAAGGAGACTGTATAGAAAATCCTGCCAAGGGCAAATGTGAAGGGCCCGTGAAAGACACCTGAATTATTACTTATAATAATTCAGAAATATGTGAATGTCTGGTGCATACTGAAGAACTGTGAGAGGTTGTAAAAAAATCTATTCTATAAACACTCACAGAGGAATCAGCTAATTAAATAAGGGAGCGGCTTGTCTTTGGGCTAGGATATAAACCCCAGAACTTCCTGGGAGGCAAGGGCAGAGAGGGCGCCACCTGTCCTGGAGAACCTAGAACCCGCTCTAGAGACTTCGACTCAGCCCTATTTCTTTCCCCACACTCTAATTGGCTACTTTTCCCTGGGCCCTGCCTCCTCCTCGGTCTGGACCATTAAACAGCCAAGCCCTACCCAGGACCTGGATGCGGCCTCCAATCAGGTACCAGGCCCTCGAGTCCCTCTAAGGAAGCCCCCTCTCCACCAGCGAGGCGCTTTGCTCTCGTCCGTGATTGGCCAGGCGGCAGCATGGGTCCGCCTCCTTCTCTTCCAGATTGGTCAGCGGTCCTCAGGCGCAAGTCCCTCTCAGCCGGTCCCGCCGCTCTTCCCCTTGGCTGCGCGGTCTGTGGCGAGCCCGGTCCTCAGTGGCGAGGGCCCCGCCCCCTGTGAAGGCCCGCCCGGGAATTGGCGGCGGCGCTGCAGCCATTTCCGGTTTCAGGGAGGTGGGTGGGGTGCGGAGCGGGACTTGGAGCAGCCGCCGCCGCTGCCACCGCCCACAGAACCTTCCTCGCGCCTGGTGCTGTCAGGACGATGCGGCCGGGGCCGGGAGGCTGCTGCTGCCGCCGCCCGGTGCGGGCGAACGGCTGCGTGGCCAACGGGGAAGTGCGGAACGGATACGTGAAGAGCAGCGCGGCAGCCGCAGCCGCCGCTGGCCAGGTACTGGGGGCCCGGGCAGCGGGGCCGGGGTGGCCGTGAGGGCCGGCGGAGGGGAGGCCGGACGGGGTGAGGTCGCGGGGCCATCGCGGGGTGGGTGCGGCTCGCAGATGTGGGCGGCGGTGTCCCGGCACTGGCCCAACCTCCCCGAGCCCGGAAACTCAAGGACGGCACGGGGGCTTCCCACCCCTCCGCGCCTGGAGGTCTTCCTCCCCTCCCCCTGGAGTTCTGCCAGAAGTGTGTGCCGCTCTCAGGGGAGGCAATGAGGGATCCCTCGGACCCCGGTGGGAGCCACTCAAGGGCTCCCGAGGGTCCCTCCTCAACCCCCCGAGGTAGTTGCTTCCTCTTAAAGTCCTGCAGCTGTCCAAAGAGAAAACCACCCTTGGGGTCCTTAAGAGGCAAGGAAAGTTAGGTGGTGGTGTCAGATGGAAACACACCCAGTCTCTCCCAGCCACATTCTGCATTACCACGTTCGCTCCCCAAGCAGGACGTTGGTTGGAAGATCTGGCAGGAAATCCAGGCTGGTCCCTCGAAAGCATCACCCTCCTTACTCTGCCTGTGGTGAGACTCTACCCTATGCTCCAGGTTGAATTAGGTGGCCCCTTCGACCCTTTCCTGAACACGAGTGCTATCACACAAGGGGATTGTTTAGCCTGGTGGTGACTTGCGATGACTCTATACTAATTAGCCATGCTGAATCATCAACCACGTTCAGGCAGTTCTAAAATATTTTGAAAAGTTCTAAATTCAAGACAATGCTTATTATCAACCTTACAGTGCTGTGGACTGAAAGATATTCTGTTGAAATGAGTTTGCTTTTTTTTTTTTTTTTTTTTTTTTTTTTTTTAAGATTCTTTAAATTAAAAAAAAAATGCATGAAATGAGTTTTTAATGATGAGCCGGTTAAAAAGATGCAAGATCAGTATTTCTGGAAGAGAGTGTTGTGTTAATTTCCAGTTGACTTTAATACGTTTAAGTCTTGTACAGATATTAAGGAACACTTAAAAAAAAAAAAGTACTCTGTTCCCCCTTAGCAGCAGTGTGACTGTTGTAGTTTTGATAGGATGGTGGTCATAATTTGGCTTTAACATAAATATCTGGTAGGCTCCTCCCCAGATGATTAGTTATGATGGATAGACCTTTACTGTTTGGTGTGAATCAGAAAATAAAGCATTTCTCCAGGTCATGTTGAGATACTGAGACTGAGAGTTGAGGGGAAAAATACATAAAACAGACTTGACCTCCCCTGAAATCGTAAGATGTCAAAGCAGATCAACAGATTTGTAATACACAGTATTACAGTAATACACAGATCAAAAGATTTTTTTTTTTTCTTTTTTTAAAGATGGGGTTTCACCATATTGGTAGGGCTCCATATTTGTCTCGAACTCCTGACCTCAGGTGATCCACCCACCTCAGCCTCCCAAAGTGCTGGGATTACAGGCGTGAGCCACCAGGTCCGGCTTGTTTTCACTCTTAAAGAAATAATTGTGTGAGGGAAGTGATAACAATCAGCTCATAAGCAGTGGAATAGTCTGTTGTTTTCCTGGCAATGTAAATGACTTACAAGACAAAATTGCTATGGTATAGAATGTAACAGGGAAATTTAATGGGTAGGAGTTAGAAAATACATTGCAGGTGAATGAGTGAGGTTTTTTGTTTTTTGTTTTTGAGACAGTTTCCCTCTTGTTGCCCAGGCTGGATTGCACTGGTGCGATCTCTGCTCACTGGAACTTCCACCTCCCAGGTTCAAGTAATTTTCCTATCTCAGCCCCCTGAATACCTGGGATTACAGGCGTCTGTCATCACACCCGGCTAATTTTTGTATTTTTAGTAGAGATGGGGCTTCATGTTGGCTGGGGTGGTCTGGAACTCCTGATCTCAGGTGATCCACCTGCCTTGGCCTCCCAAAGTACTGGAATTACAGGTGCACTTGGCTCAGGTATGATTTTTTTTTAAATGAAAAAGGAAGTCAAGAGAAAGGTGTTCATACTTCAGAGGTGCTTTGTGTTCATATGCTCCTTTCAATCCCTATGCATTATGCTCTGATTTAGTAGCAAATCAAGGACCTCTCTGCTATAATCTCTTAACAATTTAAAATTTATAGAATAATATTTCTTTAGAGCTTGCCAATTAATAAGATGAAGAAATATCAAGGTACTAACATGGCATTTTAAAATCTGTATGAATAACATCATAACATCTGGTTGACTTTTGGGGACATGTTTCAGTAAAAGTTTCACTCAGGCACATTGCTGGTGTTTGGAAGAACGGTCTGTTGGAATGCTGTGAGGGCTGCAGTCCTTTCTAGAAAACTACACACCAGTCTTTTTAAAACAGACTTCAGATCTGGAGCTTTCTGCACTCTCAGATGGAGGAATATTGTCTGTGAATTTTTTTTCTTTCTTTTCTTATACAAAAGAGAGATCTTGGTAACTTCATGAGAGCAATACAATATGTTAACATTTTTTGAAGATTGTTTTCACTTTTTTTAAAGTGATGTGCTTGTGCTCCAACCTCTACCTATCTTTCCCTTCTTTCTGGGGGAAATGTTGCCAACTCTGCCATCAAGATATGCATACAGCTGTGTGTTATGCTTTTACTAAAATGTGAATTTAGAGTATAACAGGGTTGAGATGTAAATTCTTTTCCTCACATTTCCCACCATGTCTTTTAATGAACAGCAGAGAAGTCAGAAACCTTACACTCTCAAGAGTATGTTTCTGGCCGGGTGCAGTGGCTCACACCTGTAATCCCAGCACTTTGGGAAGCCGAGTCAGGCAGATCACGAGGTCAAGAGATCGAGACCATCCTGACCAACATAGTGAAACTCCGTCTCTACTAAAAATACAAAAATTAGCTGGGCGCAGTGGCAGGCACCTGTAATCCCAGTTAGTCGGGAGGCTGAGGCAGTAGAATAGCCTGAATCAGGGAGTCGAAGGTTGCGGTGAGCCCAAATCGCGATACTGCACTCCAGCCTGGCAACAGAGCAAGACTCCCTCTCAACAAAAACATACTCAAAAAGAGAGTATGTTTCTGTGCTTAAAGGGATGAATGAATGTATATAGTAAAAGAACAACTCTTGGATTTGGGTTTAGAATTTGATTAGCAGATATTGTGGTAGGAAGGAGTTATGAAACAATCAGACATTGCTGTTTAGTGATGACAGTAGACACACAATTTTCACAATAGTTGCAGTTGAACAAAAAAGCAGTAATTTTTCCTCTCTGCTATTCAAATAAGTGGGAGGAGCACCAGCCTTCATTTGAGGTAGTGTGGCAATTTGCCCCAGGGAAACTTTTATATTAGCATTGGAAAGAACCTTTGGGAGTTTATGTAATTCAGTCCTTTATCTCTTATTTGTAGGACTTTATTAAAACCAGTCTTCACAGAAAATACTATGCTATTTTTAAATATGTCTAGGGGATTTGCAGGAAGTTTTTCTCAGTAGCAAGTTGCATTATTCCATGATCTTAATTACCAAATGTCTTTCTGTAGATTTAACATTAGATTAAATAAATGCCATGTTTTGGTTGCACCTGAAATACAGTAGTTTTTTATATGTTTGTTTTTAAAACTCTATGTTAACAGCTCATTTTAAAAGAGCGTCCAGGCTGGGCTCGGTGGCTCATGCCTGTAATCCCAGCACTTTGGGAGGCCGAGGTGGGTGGATCACGAGGTCATGAGATTGAGACCATCCTGGCCAACATGGTGAAACCCCGTCTCTACTAAAAATACAAAAATTAGCTGGGTGTGGTGGCGCTCGCCCATAGTCTCAGCTACTCGGGAGGCTGAGGCAGGAGAACTGCTTGAACCCGGGAGGCAGAGGTTGCAGTGAGCTGAGATCGCACCACTGCACTTCAGCCTGGCGCCTGGCAACGGAGTGAGACTCTGTCTAAAAAAATAAATATACAAATAAAGAAAAGAGCTTCCATTTCTTCATAGAACTTTTGAGATTTAGATTTGCCTTTTACTTTCCTTATTTAAGTATGAAAGAAAAAAAATTACCTATCTTTAAGACAGTTTTGACTCTAACTTTTTTCCCTTTGGGTGTAATTTTAATGAGATATTGGAAGGATGAGAGCTCTCTGGCTGTCAGAATAAAAAATTCTATCTTGAGGAATTGGGGCAAAAGTCATGTTCTTATGTTAAATAATAAGACAAGCCAAAGTAGAAAGAACAAAGTGTTAGTCTTGCTATTTAGGTGAAGGCAAATAAATAACTAATGAAAGCTGGTTTACTAAATAGCTACTCGCTTTTGTTTCCACTGAGCGGAAACAGTAACTGGGGATTTCATGTGATAGTTAAGGAAAAGGAGAAGATAGTTATGAGGGAGAAACAGTAGAAATAGTTAGAATGGTCATATACTTGTTTATGTTTAGCAGGACCTGATAAGATACCACAAGGCTTTCAGAAATAACGTAATTACAACTTGTAGGACAAGATTTTTGTTTCCAGTGTTTTTGCTCTAAGGGGAAGCATATCTTGCATCTGAAGAATTCCAGAGTTATTTGAGGTACTCAGGAATGTTCTTTAACAGGAATTCTTGGGAAATGTGTCAACAACTGTGTTCTCAGGATAGTATTTTAGAACTAGGATGTTCAGAGGTCAGACTTGCCCACTGTTTAGGGTTTGCCCAGGTGTCATAGAAACTTGCACTGCTTTGAGCAAGACAGTTAATTGCTTGATTCAGTTAGATTCAATTTTTTGAAAGAAAGAAGCAGTGTTTATTGGTAGAATAGGCAATTCAGAGGGATGGGTAGAGCCAGTGTTTGCATTCTGAGTGGGTGTGCCATACTTGATTAAATAAATGGTTTGTGGACTCAAAGTCAGTTCCCTTCTGAGTAGTTTCTAAGAAGCTTCTGTAATATAATTTGCAATTTGTGGCTGATTAAAAAAGTAAGTCCTTTGCTCTTGACCCATTTACTGTTAGAAAATTTATCTTAAAGACTATTTTTCATTACAAAGCTTGAGGCAGCTAGTTTTCCTTTTTTTAAAAAAAATAATTTTACCTCTGATTATAGAAATAATACATGTGTAATGTGAGATCTTAAAGCATTGGGATAATCCCTGTGTTGGGGGTTTGTTTTTTAATGTGGTCTATTGTAAATTAGTCTGCTACTTTAGCTGGGTGCACAGGTGTGTACCACTAGAATGGCTAAATTTTATTTTTTTTTGTAGAGATGGGTCTTGCTGTGTTCCCCAGGCTAGTCTCTTTTTTACTTATATATATACACACTAGAGAGAGAGAGAGAGTGCGCGCGACAGAGACAGGAACAGAGACAGAGAGAGACAGAGTCTCACTGTGTGGCATAGGCTGATCTCAAACTCAGACACATTGATCCTCCCATCTTGGCCTCCCGAAGTGCTGGTATTACAGGCATGAGCCACTGCATCCAGCCACTCAGGCGGGTCTCAAACTCATCCTCCTGCGTCAACCTACCAGAGTAGTGGGATTTTAGCCACTGTGTCAGACTATTTTGTGACAGTTTCTAAGTACAGTGAAATATGCAATTGTACCGAGACTGTAACTGTGATCCAATGTTACTCCAGAAAATATATATTAAGGGCCAGGTGTGGTGGTTCACGCCTGTAATCCCAGCAGGATGTCAAGGTGCAAGGATTGCTTGAGCCCAGGAGTTCAAGATCAGCCTGGGCAATGTGGCCAGACCCCATCTCTATTTAATTAAAAAATAAATAAGGTATATGGCCAGGCATGGTTTCTCATGCCTGTAATCCCAGCACTTTGGGAAACCAAGGTGTGAGGATTGCTTGAAGCCAGGAGTGCAAGACCAGCTTGGGCAATGTTGAGGGACCTCAATTCTATTTAATTAAAAAATAAATAATGTGGCGGGGCGCGGTGGCTCACGCCTATAATCCCAGCACTTTGGGAGGCCGAGGTGGATGGATCACGAGGTCAAGAGATCAAGACCATCCTGGTCAACATGGTGAAACCCCGTCTCTACTAAAAATACAAAAATTAGCTGGACATGGTGGCGCGCCTGTAGTCCCAGCTACTCGGGAGGCTGAGGCAGGAGAACCCAGGAGGCTTGAACCCAGGAGGCAGAGGTTGCGGTGAGCCGAGATTGCGCCACTGCACTCCAGCCTGAGTAACAAGAGCGAAACTCCGTCTCAAAAATAAATAAATAAATAAATAAATAATGTATATGACCAGACACCATGGCTCATGCCTGTAATCCCAGCACTTTGGGAAGCCGAGATGGGCAGATCACCTTGAGACCAGCCTGGCCAACATGGTGAAACCCCGTCTCTACTAAAAATGTAAAAATTAGCTGGGCTTGGTGGCAGGCATCTATAATCCCAGCTACTCAGTAGTCTGAGGTAAGAGAATCCCTTGAACCCAGGAGATAGAGGTTGCAGTGAGCCGAGATGGTACCATTGCACTCCAGCCCGGGCGACAGTGAGACTGTCTTAAAAAAACAAAACAAAACCACTGTGGACTCCTACTTCGCGCCATGGGATTGCTAAAATAAAATATTAAGTGTTCATGAGGATATAGAGAAATTAATAGAGAAATTAGAATCCTAATACATAGCTGGTATGATTATAAAATGATGCAGCTACTTTAGGAAACAGTTAAAAATAGAGTTATCATGTGACCCAGTAATTCTGCTCCCAAGAAAAATGAAACTTATGTTCCACAGAAACTTGTATATTAATGATAATAGCAGCATTATTGATTGATTGATTCAGGGTGTTGCTCTGTTACCCAGGCTAGCATGACATGGCTCACTGCAACCTCCAACTCCTGGGCTCAATCAGTCCTCCCACCTCAGCCTCCCAAGTAGCTGGGACTACAGGCATATGCCACCGTGAGTGGCAGTTTTGTTTGTTTTTTGTGACAAAGTCTCGCTCTGTCGCCCAGGCTGCAGTGCAGTGTGGCGTGACTCGGCTCACTGCAACCTCCACCCCCCTGGTTCAAGCAATTCTGTCTCCGCTGTCTGAGTAGCTGGGACTATAGGCACATGCCACCACACCAGCTAATTATTTGTATTTTTAGTAGAGACGGGATTTCACCACGTTAGTCAGGCTGGTCTCGAACTCCTGACCTCAAGTGATCCACCTGCCTTGGCCTTCCAAAGTGCTGGAGTTACAGGTATGAGCCACACCTGTGTTTATAATACAGCCCAGCATTATTTATAATAGCCAAAAAGTAGAAACAATCCAAATGTTTATCAACTGATTAATAAAATGTGGTATATCCATATAAAGGGATATTATTCAGCAATACTACTGAAGGAATGCAGTACTAATACATGCAGGAGAATACTGGCCATGTGTTTATATGGCAAAAGTATTTAAAAATGCATGGGCATGATAAACACCAAATTCCCAGTTCCTCTAAGGAAGGGAAATAACATTTCCCCAGGGCAAACTTCTTAAAAGAATTGGAGAACTACTTAAATATGTCAGATCTTGACACTATCCTGATGACATCCTGTCACTGATAACAAAATACAAAGTTTGGGTAGGGCTTACAAGGCCCACCATGATCTTTCCCATCCCTCTCTGACTTCATATCCTGCCAGGTCACTGCTTTCTAGCTAGTCTGGGCTTTCCAATGTTCCCTGAACATATCGCCATCAAGCTTGCCTCCCTGGGGCCTTATTATTATTACTATTTTGAGATGGAGTCTCAATCTGTCACCCAGGCTGGAGTGCAGTGGTGTGATCTCGGCTCACTGCAACCTCTGCCTGCTGGTTTCAAGCGATTCTTCTGCCTCAGCTTACCAAAATGCTGGAGTTACAGGTGTGAGTCACCATGCTTGGAGTCCCAGGGGCTTTAGCCTTTACAGTTACCTCAGCCTGGAAACCGTTTTTACTGAGTTCTCTTCCCTACTCTAAGTGCACCTCTGCTCGCATCTTACCTCCACCCTGTTTAAAATGCTGCTTTTCCTTGATTTTATTCGGATTGTAGCAGTGTGCCCTGATAGGGTATATCTATTTGCTTATCTGTTGTCTGCCTCTCTCACAGGAGTGTATTTCTAGTGCTGGAATCATGCCTAGCTCATAGCAGGGACTCAATAACAATTAAATGAAAGAATGATAATGTTAATGTTTTATTTAATGGAAAAAAGGTCTGAAGCATATATGCCAAATCTTATGTTTGGTTAAAGCTAGATGTTGAGTACAGTTTTATTTCTATTTTTTGATGATAATTGTGTCATATTTCATACATACTCTGCTGGTTGACAAAAACTAGCTCCCTAAAATAATGTTACAGACGTAAGTAAGAAATGGATTGTGGTGATAAATAAGCCATTAAAGAAACCCATAGCCAACTGGGCGTGGTGGCTTATGGCTATAATCCCAGCACTTTGTGGAGCTGAGGTGGGTGGATCACCTGATGTCAGGAGTTCAAGACCAGCCTGGCCAACATGGTGAAACCCCATCTCTAAAAAAAAAGAAACCCATAGCCTAATTTATAGTGTTTTAGGTTTGCAAGTGGTTAAAAACAATAGGGGCTTACTGAATGCTCTTAGTAGCGTGAGGGACAGCTTGTGAGAAGCAGAAAGAGGCCAGAGAAAGGTCCTGGGGTCTGGCAGTGGTGCAGACACACTCTGGTATACCTCATCGCCTCTCCCTTAGCTCTCCCTACTGGACAATGGGGCCATTGGTGACTTCTGCAGCACGCTTTCCATTGTGTTACCAAGGGCTTCAGCTGTGAGATGCCAGCTGGTGCTACAAGGAGGGAAAACGTGTCAACTGTTTGCTCTTTTTTCATGTTGATTTGAAATGCCAAGAAGCTGGGCTGAGAAACCGGGCCTGTGATCCTGATTGGACTGCAGTCCACCACATGCTGGAGAGCCCTGCAGATTGTGCTAAAGGCTGAAGGGCAGTGTCTTTATTGCCTCCTGTACAAGCTTGACTTTTATATAGGCAAGCAGGTTATTTCCAGGACAACTAAATTAGTTGGTGCTAAACCTCATTTCCTAGAAACAGAAATTTTCTTAGTAGAGGAAACTCATATAACCATTTGTCTCCATCTAAGTGTAGCTAATAACATGAATAACAAAAATAGGTAATTATTTAAATGGCAAAAAGGAGTATGGAAGATGGGTTTGAAGTAAAATTCTAGGCCTGGCATGGTGGCTCACGCCTGTAATCCCAGCACTTTGGGAGGCCAAGGCGGGCGGGACGATCACGAGGTCAAGAGATCGAGACCATGGTGAAACGTTGTCTCTTAAAAAAAAAAAAAAAGTAAAATTCTAATATTAAGCCACTGATGATTTCAAAACAATTAGATTAAATTGTAGTACCTCTGAAATAATTAAAGGAAAATTTGATTCTTAGAAAATTTCAATTCATTGGAAGGCCATGGAATTAACAAAATAAAAAAGAAAATCTCAGGCAATGTAAACTAAGGAATGGCAAATGAAAAATGTGTTGATTGGTGCAAAGCTAATTGCAATTTTCGCCGTTGAAAGTAATTACTTCTGCCATTACTTTTTTTTTTTTTTTTTTTTGAGACGGAGTCTTGCTCTGTCACCCAGGCTAGAGTGCAGTGGTGTAATCTGGGGTCACTGCAACTTCCGCCTCCTGGGTTCAAGCAATTCTCCTACTTCAGCCTCCTGAGCATCTAGGATTACAGGCACCCACCACCGCACCCAGCTAATTTTTCTATTTTTAGTATAGACAGAGTTTCACCATCTTGGCCAGGCTGGTCTTGAATTCCTGCCCTTGTGATCCACTCGCCTCGGCCTCCCAAAGTGCTGGGATTACAGACGTAAGCCACCGCACCCGGCCCTACTTTTGCCATTACTTTTAATATTACTTTGTATGTGTTTTTCATCTTGCATATTCAATTATAAATTCCTTTAGGCAGTATTCTTTAAAATGATTTCCTTACTCCTTTTTATATTTACACCCATTTTCTCTTAAAAAAAAAAAAGAAAGAAATACTGCACAATTCTTATTTGTATAATCAGATATACAGTTCCTTTTTTTTGAGATGGGTCTCATTCTATTGTCTAGGCCGGAGTGGTACAGTTGCGCCGTCATGGCTCACTACAGCTTCAGCGTCCTGGGCTCAAGAGATCCTTCCATCTCAGCCTCCCCAGTAGCTGGGACTACAGGCATGCATCACCACATCTGGCTAATGTTTTAAAATTTTTTGTAGAGATGGGGTTTCACTATGTTGCCCAGGCTGGTTTTGAACTCCTGGGCCCAAGCAGTCCTCCCACTTTGGCCTCCCAAAGTGTTGTGATTACAGGCGTGAGCCACTGCCCAGCGTAGAGTACATTCCTTGATATATAGATAGAAATTAAGTATTTGTAGAATGAGTGAAAAAAATGAGATGATTATTTTGATTTTGAGTTTCCTGGTGGAATGGGGCTCTCGGTTCCTAGAAGAGATTTTAATGTTCAAAAATTATTTTTGTAGTTTTGAAAATGTTAAAAAATTGAACATTAGAAATTTCCACTTCTCTGGGCATGTGAAATTAAACGGAGGGATGATCAAGTTGTGAGAGATTCCCTAGGCTAGCAGTTCTTAAGTAAGGAAGTGAGCATGTAGACTACTGTATACTGTGTTCATACACACACACAGACACAGTCCCTTCCCACCAGGGAATGCAGAAGTTTTTGATCGATCTCTAGACAATGTGTGTAAAGACCTTTAGAATCTAAAGTTAATGTTTGCTTTTACAGTCGTAGGCAGATACAATGAGGTGTTTTACACCTCTGTCCAAACAGCCCCGTTGGACTGGGCTGAAGATTTAAGTCATTCAGTTCAGGGTAGTATCTCAAGGGTGGGATCCATTGAGTGTTACAGGCTGCTCCCTCTAGCTTTATCTGCTAAGCACTGTGAGATTGTGCTTGATTTCCCTTAGCCTTTCTAGTTCAGGCCTCCAGCCTCCCCGGCTGGAGGTCAATGTCCTGTGTAGAAAACTGGTCATAAATTTAGGCTCTTATGGAATTTAGTCTGGCATGCCAACCCATACAGCTCTCATAAGTTCTGCTGGATTTTCTTTCTCTTGGTGGAGTTCTGCCTATGGCAAACCCCAGTCATCATCACCTACGCTGATGCTCTACAAGTACCTCCACAACAAGAACCACTGCAACCTCCGCCTCCCTGGTTCAGCAATCCTTTGCCTCAGGAAGAGAGAAAATGGCTGGCAATTTCAGCTCACCTAGAAAGGGTTCTTCTCCCTCTGGAATTTTAATTCATCTAGTCCTCTTTGCTATGCATAGAAGACAGCTCTTCAGTCTTTAAAGCCATTTATTTATTTGACTAATCTGTGTAGTTTATCTAGTCGTTACTATGAAAATGATAGCTTACCTCTCTCTATTAAAGCTAACTTGGAAGTCTCATTGTTTTATGAATTTTTGTTGCTACATACATGACATAAGAATAAGTTTGTTCTGGGCATTGTGGCTTATGCCTACAATTCCAGCACTTTAGGAAGCCAGAGTAGGAGGATTGCTTGAGGCCAGGAATTCAAGACCAGCCTGGGCAACATAAGGAAACCTCATCTTAAAAAAAAAAAATTAACCAGGTATGGTGGCGAGCATTTGTATAATCTCAGCTACTCTGGAGGCTGAGGTGAGAGGATTACATGAGCTCAGGAGTTTGAGGTTACAGTGAGCTATGGTTATGCCACTCCACTTCAGCTTGGGCAGCAATAGAGTGAGACCCTGTCTCTTCAAAATAAATAAATAGACCAGGTGCGGTGGCCTACGCCTGTAATCCCAGCACTTTGGGAGGCTGAGGCGGGTGGATCACAGGAGTTTAAGACCAGCCTGGCCAGGATGGTGAAACCCCGTCTCTACTAAAAATAGTAGTTGAGACTGGCAAGGTATTATCTTATCTATTACCCTAGATAAGATAATAAACAATATTAGAAATGACAAAATTGATAAAATTGGGAAACGTGTTTAAAAAAAATTTTTTTTTTTTGAGACAAAGTCTTCCTCTGTCACCCACGCTGGAGTGCAGTGGCACAATCTTGGCTCACTGCAACCTCTGCCTCCTGGGTTCAAGCAGTTTGCCTGCCTCAGCCTCCAAACAAGCTAGGACTACAGGCACACGCCACCACACCCAGCTAATTTTTGTATATTTAGTAGAGACGGGGTTTCCAGGCTCTGTTAGCATGATAAATATCCAAATAAAAATCTAGAAAAGAAGTTCTAAGAGATTTTAATATGGAATCTATACCTGTTAACTTTTTAGTTGAGAGTAACAGAAACTGACTCTAGTTAAATTATAATAGGTATGCAAAAAAGGGATGGGTAATGAAATTGAACAAATCTCAGAAAGGCAGGAATTAACACAGCTGTGGGACCTTAGCGGCAGGAGTTTATGAACCCTTTCTTCAGGACATTGGAGGCCCACCGCCCTTCAGACTCTCTCCCCATTGACATTTTTTTTTGAAACAGTCTTGCTCTGTTACCCAAGCTGGAGTGCAGTGGCATGATCTTGGCTCACTGCAACCTCCGCCTCCCTGGTTCAAGCAATTCTCTGCCCCAGCCTCCTGAGTAACTGGGATTACAGGCTCTTGGCACTATGCCCAGCTAATTTTTATATTTTTAGTAGAGACAGGGTTTCACTATCTTGGCCAGACTGGTCTTGAACTCCTGACCTTGTGATCCACCTGGCCACCCAAAGTCCTGGGATTACAGGTGTGAGCCACTGCTCCTGGCCTCATTTACATTTTAAATCCCCATAAAAAAGGGTTTTTGGATTTCTTTTGGCAGAGGTGTCTACGTTGTGTCAATCAGTTATGGTCCAGGAAATATGGTCACAAAGCATACAGGTGACCACCTGGGGCCCATCCCTGCATTCTGGGAGTATTCCCAGAGAAGGGAAATTGACACACTGGGTTGCCTCTCCAGTGGTATGCACCATAAAACCAGATTGGAGCATGTCGAGGGGGCAGAGTGAAGGGGATGGTATTACAAGCTCAGTACATGTTAGTGGTGGAAGAGAGCTCAGATGAAGATGCAAAATTTGTGGCTGAGCTGCACTTGTACTCCAGTTTCCTGGTTCTGGCATCTGTTACACCACAATGCTTATCTAGAGACTGAAAAGTGTTACAGCGGAGGCTTGGGTGGCCAGTTAGTGTGGTAACTCCTGGGCAGACATCAGTGCCCAGTGTGTACAGGATGCCACTGAACTGAAATTGAAATGTACCACTCCTTATATGCTTGAAGATCTCCTTTTGGGAGTTTTCAATAGGAAAATGGTAATGTCAAAATATACATTTGTTTCACAGCTAGTTTTGGAAGCATTTTTCAGTCCATTCCACATGAGATACTTACTGACAAAAATTAAGGAATTTATGCTGATTACAAGAAAAACTGTGGACTTACTACTTTTCAAAATTTCCCTGCTGAAAAAAGGAGACACTTCTGGAAATACACATTCAGAGCATGGTACAGCCTATGTAATTTGTGTAAAGCTCCAAAGTGTTCTCTCTAGTATGTGTGGTATGCAGTAGGGAGAAGCCAGTACATTTCAGTAAAATTCCAAAAAAGGACAATTTCAGCAGAACTCATTTTAAGGAGCAACAGAAACACAACACTTGAAAATGAATAGGGTTCATTTAATGGACAAAGCATGATAACAGTTCTTTGATTGCTGAAGAATAATGGGTGGTTCACATTAGACGTCAAGTTTTTAAAAATAATGTTCCAAACCATTCACCAGCTGAGCAGGTTCTGTCATCCTGCTGTAGCATGCAGCTGGAATGTGCTTATTTGCTTAAAGAAATAATGCTTATGTGATTTTGTATTCATATCAGAAATGTGTGCTTCTGTTTCCTAATAATTACTTAGCCATTATTGCATCATTACATGGTTACTCCCAGTCCTTTCATGGAATTCTTGAAACCTTTACTCAGGATCATTTCTTCTAAGTCAGTTTACAGTACAGTAAAAACTTTTTTATTATTTAAAAAAAATTTTCCTGAGACTATAGAGACAGAAGGCAACTCATAATCCAGGGTTTTCTTTTGCTATAGAGGACATCATTAGGATGTTTGGCAAAATCTGAATAAAGTTGTAGACTAGGCTGGGCACAGTGGCTCATGCCTGTAATCCCAGCACTTTGAGAGACCAAGGCAGGAGGATAGCTTGGGCCTAGGAGTTTGAGGCCAGCCTGGGCAATGTAATGAAACTCCATCTCCACAATAAATAAGTAAATAAATAAGCCGGGCATGGTGGCACATGTCCCAGCTTCCTGGGAGGCTTAGACCAGAGGATCACCTAAAATGAGGCTGCAGTGAGCTATGATCACATCACTACACTCCATTCTGGATGGTAGAGTTAGATTCTGTCTTAAAGCAAAACAAAATATCAAACCTTTTCAACCTCCTTAAAATTCTCTTGTGCCCCACAAGAATCTCTTGGACTAAAGCACAGAAAGTCATTACTAATTCTATCTGGATGCCAGAAAATAAGGTGGAGCCAGAAATGACTCCAAACTTGGGAGACTGAATAGGTAATAGAGGAGGAGTATCAGGTTTTAACTGAGAGGGAGGGGTTAGGATGGTGAGAAGTTGTTCACCTTTAGACTTGTTGAGTTTGAGATGCCTATAAAGTGTCTAAGTGGAGCTATGTAGAAAGCAGGTGGAACTGTGAATGTGGAGTTCTGGAAAGAAATTTGAGATTGCAGTGAAGATTTGAAGTTTGCTTGTATCATGTAAGTCTAGCTGAGACATTCGCTGGAGAGGCTATAGATAGTGAGATGACTGAGGTTATAATGATAGGCATGTATTGTTTTATTAACTCTGTTTTAGTCCAAATAGTGAATAAAGTCAGTGACAAAATTTAAGCATTAAAGAAATAAAATGGCAGGCCAGGCGCAGTGGCTTACGCCTGTAATCCCAGCACTTTGGGAGGCCGAAGCGGGCCGATCACGAGGTCAAGAGATCGAGACCATCCTGGCCAACATGGTGAAACCCCGTCTCTACTAAAAATAAAAATAAAAAAAATTAGCTGGGTGTGGTGGCGTGCGCCTGTATTCCCAGCTACTCGGGAGGTTGAGGCAGGAGAATTGCTTGAACCTGGGAGGTGGAGGTTGTAGTGAGCCGAGATTGCGCCACTGCACTCCAGCCTGGCGCCTGGCAACAGAGTGAGACTCTGTCTCAAAAAAAAAAAAAAAGAAAGAAAGAAATGGCAAGTAAAAATTCAGTAATATATACTCATTAAAAAAACAAAAAAGAAAAATCAAGCCAGTTTAGAAGGTATGATTTTTGACATGCCTTCATCTTCCACCACACTCCTTAGCCTAGTTTCTTGTATCTCCTTGCAGACAATTTTAGTCATATGGAAACATATATTATGCATATGGCTTATCTTTTATTATATGTTCCCAATATTGCTTTGGTTAGGAGTGCCTTTTCAGCTGCTTAATAAACATGGTTGACAGCCCACAGGCTTGTGGACAAAATGGCTCTTTAGTTTGATTTCTTTCCTTCTCTTGTTCTGTAATGTGTTTTATGGTGCTGTGCTTATAGTCTTGTCTGAAAAAAATTTCTTCCTTTGCATTTTTACTTTTACATTTTCTTAAACAGTAATATTACTGTTCAAGTAAAGATTTCTTGATATTCCTCTTTCCTTGATTAATAATGCTAATACAGTGTCACATTTCTTGTTTACTTAACGTGAACAGACTGTGAATAGACTGATATGAAATTTTCTTAAGTGTTAACTGTTTATTAAGACTTCATACGGCCGGGCGCGGTGGCTCAAGCCTGTAATCCCAGCACTTTGGGAGGCCAAGGCGGGTGGATCACGAGGTCAACAGATCGAGACCATCCTGGTCAACGTGGTGAAACCCCGTCTCTACTAAAAATACAAAAAATTAGCTGGGCATGGTGGTGCGTGCCTGTAATCCCAGCTACTGAGGAGGCTGAGGCAGGAGAATTGCCTGAACCCAGGAGGCAGAGGTTGCGGTGAGCCGAGATCGCGCCATTGCACTCCAGCCTGGGTAACATGAGTGAAACTCCGTCTCAAAAAAAAAAAAAAGACTTCATAAATACTACCCTGGGTGCTAGGTGTGCAATAATGAACAAAACAGACCTAATGTTTTTCCTCATGAATTATTACACATGTATAAGAGAGTAATGCCATTATTGTTTGAATCATGTGAAAGATAAGATTTCGCTTTAGTTCTTAAAGGTGAAGTTATTTTGTTCTGTCAGAGTTTAAAGACTTTTTCACCTGTGAGAGGCTCATCCGTCAATTGGCCTGCCTATCTGCCCCCCTGCCTCATCAGTCACTCTGTTTTGACTGAAGCTACATTCCAAAGTCACTTCTTTTTACAGGCTCTGAGGGTGGAAAAAAAGAAACCCCAAACACTTCTTAGTCGAACCCTAATTCTTTAAAATACATTTGATTTTGAATAAGGCTTTGGGAAAATCACACAGTTCTTTATAATGGTTTAGCATCCTCCTTCCTAGAGAGTTCAGCCTACAGTATGAACTGACTTGATCCTGTTTCTGTGGGTGTGCCTGAAATCAAGGCAGATTTCTTTAAAAGAGACCCACCCACAGCATTCCTGACCTGTAAACTCGCACATTTGTTAGAGACTGGGGGTGGGGGGTGGTCTATAATTCCCAGGCATTTTAATGATATGTACAGTTGAGAGTAAATAGTTTAAATAATTTCATTGTTAAGGAGAGTTCTTAAGGCAAAATATTTTCAGATACAGTTTTTAAAGAAATTATCAGAATGTTATTTTTCTTGTTTTTTAAATTGCTTTTTGTTTTGCTTTTCCCAGCTTAATAACTTCTTTATATTGTTATGTTGTTGTTATTATTATTTTTTTAAGATGGGGTTTCTCCATGATGGCCAGGCTGGTCTTGAACTCCTGACCTCAGGTGATCCACCCACCTTGGCCTCCCAAAGTGCTAGGATTACAGGCATGAGCCACCGCGCCCGGCTATTGTTAATTTTTAAACAATTTTCTGTCTTCAGTTATTGGCTCAATTTTAGTTACTCTGTTCTAAGCACATTACAACCTTACTCCTGCATAAAAGTTTAAGTATTAAATATTGACACCAAACAACTTCTCCTATATGGAAGAGATGGATGAAGACCTAAATGAGTTTGTGAATAGTTTTCAGAAGTTCTTATTTAGATCATCAAGTTGAATCAGTACCAACAGATTCCGTCCATCTGCCATGCCTATCTGAATGCCTGTCCTTTGTCACATACAACTATGTCTTTCCAAACTGTTCTAATTTGTAACACTGAAGCAGCTTTCCAAATCTAAGGTTACCAGGATAGGATATTCTAAAATATCTTTACCCCTTGGAGATATATAACAATTTATTGTATAGTTATGTAAATTTTATAATTTGTTTTTATTTGTTTATATCGTATCTCCAGTCAGATCACCTGAGAGGGCAAGAAAGGATCTTTTAGATCTTTTCATAATGCATAAGTGATGATATGCTCCTGGTAAACTTAGATTAATCATCCCCACTGCAATTGTTCTAAAGTTAAGATTAAAGTTAACAAACTTGTCTAGCAGATTTCTTCTGTAAAGCAAGATTTCCATTAAAATTGACCAGGAAGCATAAAGTTTTCTTCTATGAGATCGAAAGTAAAGTAGCTTGGTTTTTGTATATTTAAATCCAAGTATCCCGAGTATATGATAGAATGTTTATTAGGAAAAAAAAAAAAAAGAAGAGAAAAAAAATCCAGATATCCCAAAGGTTAACACAAGGGATAATCTTAGTGTTTGGGAATAAATACTTAAGATGAGGGGGACAGAAGAATTCATGACAGTTACTAATGATTTTTCCCCTTGTTTTGGGTTTCACTTTCTTTTTACTTTTATACAATGCTGGACCACACTTTTTTTTTCTTTTTTTTTTGAGCCAGGGCCTCACTCTGTCATCCAGGCTGTAGTGCAGCGGCACAATCATGGCTCACTGCCGCCTCGACCTTCTGAGCTCAGGTGATCCTCCTACTTCAGTCTCCTGAGTAGCTGGGACTACAGGCATGTGCCACCATGTCTAGCTAGTTTAGTTTTGTTTTGTGGTAGAGACAGGATTTTGCCATATGTCCAGGCTGGTCTCAAACTCCTAAACTCAAGTGATCTGCCCATCTTGGTCTCCCAAAGTACTAGGATTGCAGGCATGCACCACTGTGTCCAGCCTGGACCACACTTAAATAAACATCTTAGTTTTTCGCATGATTTACTTGTGTTATCACTACCAACAAAGGTTAATATGAGCTACGTGTTTCTACGGGGCCTACTGCTGATAATTATTTAGAATACTATGGCTGGGTGGCTTTAAGAATGTGTGGTAGTAAAACATTTACAAATGTTTCACATTCTAAAGCTGAATTTAATTTTGAACTTTTGATCTCTTCATCTGTAAGCTAATAATACTTTTTTGGGATAGGCTTTCTTTTTGCTGATTTATGTTTTTTGCTTTTTTTAGTAGAGCAAAAGAAATTAGGCTAGCATTTTAGGATCTATTTAAGAAAATTAAATAATGACAAAAATCAATGTTAGGCAGTCCTTCTTGTTCCCCTTTTTTTACTGTTCATCTGAAGTGCATATAATTTATAAACTATTTCTATTGAAATCAAGTATGCCCTGCTTACCTCTTAGTGTTTCTTTTATTTATTTATTTTGAGACGGAGTCTTGCTTTGTTGCCCAGGCTGGAGTGCAGTGTTGCGATCTTGGTTCACTGCAACCTCCACCTCCAGAGTTCAAGTGATTCTCCTGTCTCTGCCTCCCAAGTAGCTAGAATTACGAACGCACACTACCATGCCCAGCTTACTTTTGTATCTTTAGTAAGGCTGGGGTTTCACCATGTTGGCCAGGCTAGTCTCCTATTCCTGACCTCAGGTGAGCCACCGTGCCTGGTCACCTCTTAATGTTTTATTTGATTATTACTTACAAAATGCTTTTTTTTTTTCTTGTTTCCAGTGAGGTTGGAACTTAGAAAATTCTTTTTTTTTTTTTGACACAGAGTCTTGCTGTGTCACCCAGGTGGGAGTGCAGTGGTGGTATCTCGGCTTACTGCAAACTCTGCCTCCCAGGTTCAAGCAATTCTGCCTCAGCTGGGATTACAGGTTCCTGCCACCATGCCTGGCTAATTTTTGTATTTTTAGTAGAGACAGGGTTTCACCATGTTGGCCAGGCTGATCTTGAATTCCTGATCTCAAGTGATCCACCTGCCTCGGCCTCCCAAAGTGCTGGGATTACAGGTGTGAGCAACCGCGCCTGGCAGAATTTACAGAATTCTTAAGATATAATTCAGCAAATCTCTGAGGACCTAGATTTTAGGTAGGAATGTTTTTCTTACCATGATTAAAATAAACATTTTTAACCTCTCTTTTAGATCCATCATGTTACACAAAATGGAGGACTATATAAAAGACCGTTTAATGAAGCTTTTGAAGAAACACCAATGCTGGTTGCTGTGCTCACATATGTGGGGTATGGCGTACTCACCCTCTTTGGATATCTTCGAGATTTCTTGAGGCATTGGAGAATTGAAAAGTGTCACCATGCAACAGAAAGAGAAGAACAAAAGGTAATTGTTAGGGAGGCTTTGATTTTGTAAATAGAAGCCTTTTATAGAAATCTTTGTATTTTTGCACAAAAGTTTTTTCTTAGAAATTTGGGTATACATTAAAATTAAAACATTCCAGATGCAGTTAAATGAAAACATTCTACAAAGAAAGCTGAAAACAAGGCTAAAGCTATCAAAACATTCAACATGAGTTTAATTTAATCAAGAAGAACCTAAGGAGGTAGGCAACACTATCCCTATTTTATGGATTAGAAGTCAAAAAGTCAGCCGGGCGTGGTGGCTCACACCTGTAATCCAAGCACTTTGGAGGCCAAGGCAGGCGGATCACCTGAAGTCAGGAGTTCAAGACCAGCCAGACCAACATGGTGAAACCCTGTCTTTTTTATTTAAAAAAAAAACACCAAGAAATCAAAAAGTCGGCCAGGCACGGTGGCTCATGCCTGTAATCCCACCACTCTGGAAGGCCGAGGCAGGTGGATCACAAGGTCAGGAGTTTGAGACCAGCCTGACCAACATGGTAAAACCCTGTCTCTACTAAAGATACAAAAAATTAGCTGAGCATTGTGGCATGCACTGTAATCCCAGCTACTCAGGATGCTGAGGCAGGAGAGTTGTTTGAACCCAGGAGGCAGAAGTTGTAGTAAGCTGAGATCACACCACTGCACTCCAGCCTGGGCAACAGAGCAAGACTCTATCTCAAAAAAAAAAAAAAGAAATTGAAAAGTCATAAGTTAAATAACATTTCCTAAGATGCCTGGTCAGAGCTATTGCAGAAAGCCATGTTCTTTCTATTCATACCACTATGCTGAATCCCAAGTTGTACTCTTTGGCATTAATAATGTGTTTTCTCATAGATACATTATACATAGTTGTGTGATTCACATATCAGCTCCTCTCCCCAGACAAACAAGCTGTAATACAGAATGTGGCCAAGTGATTCTGTTCACAGTAGAAAACACTCTTATTTTAGGAATGGTCAATAGATGAGAATGGTTCTCTCTCAGGAAGAGGTTTCCATTCACTTCACTTTTCTCTGCATGTTCCTTTGTACTTCTCAAGGGTTTTTTGTTTTTTTTTTAACTTGCTACTGACTTGAAGTTCACTTCTGGAGTTTTATGCAATACGTGTGTTACTTAGTCTCAATAAATAAATCAATTGAGGGTTAAAGATGCCTGATTTTACTAAAAACAAAACAAACCTATGTGTTCTTAGCATGTCCAACATGGCAAGAGGTTGTCTTCCAGCCCAGGGAATGTACCAGATTAAAGAAGGACTTAAGACATTCAAATTTTTTTGGGGTCCCTCATACTCACTTTTGTGGTACGTCCGAGAAAAGAGGCATGTGTGGGGTCAGCAGAGTCACCGCTGAGATGAGCCAGTGAACACTGATTGTAGAAGAAACAATTTCTCAGGTAATGGATAGTGTCATGTAGAACTGGGAAAAGCGCATCATGAAAACATTGTCAGTTGCTAGGAAGACAAAACCGGTCAGGAGATACGTGGATTCTTAAGTGGCTCCTGGGAGATCTCAAGATTAGACATCCTTTTCTCTCATCTCAGCCACCTTGCACTCCATCCAAGCCCTACCACAAGTTGGCCATCCTGCTCATTGCCTTGCAAGTTAATTTCACAAAGATGATAAGTAAGTTTTTTGAATACCTAATACAGGCAAAGCCCTGCATTCAGAAGTTGATTCAATAGGCCTAACTAATTTTTATCTTTTTTTTTTTTTTTTGAGACGCAGTCTTGCTCTGTCGCCGGGCTGGATGTGCAGTGGCGCAATCTCGGCTCACTGCAACCTCCGCCTCCTGTGTTCAAGCGATTCTTCCGCCTCAGCCTCCCGAGTAGTAGGGACCACAGGCGTGTGCCACCATGCCCGGCTAATTTTTTTTGTATTTTTAGTAGAGATGGGGTTTCACCGTGTTGGCCAGGATGGTCTTGATCTCTTGACCTCGTGATCCGCCCACCTCTGCCTCTTTTTTTTTTTTTTAAAGACAAGAATCTCGCTCTGTTGTCCAGGCTGGAGTGCAGTGGCATGATCTCAGCTCACTGCAACCTCTGCCTCACATGTCCAAGCAATTCTCAAGCCTCAGCCTCCTAAGTAGCAGGGATTACAGGCATGTGCCACCATGCCCCAGATACTTTTTGTATTTTTAGTAGAAACAGGGTTTCAGGCCGGGTGCGGTGGCTCAAGCCTGTAATCCCAGCACTTTGGGAGGCCGAGGCGGGTGGATCACGAGGTCAAGAGATCGAGACCATCCTGGTCAACATGGTGAAACCCTGTCTCTACTAAAAAAAAAATACAAAAAATTAGCTGGGCATGGTGGCACGTGCCTGTAATCCCAGCTACTCAAGAGGCTGAGGCAGGAGAATTGCCTGAGCCCAGGAGATGGAGGTTGCGGTGAGCCGAGATCGCGCCATTGCACTCCAGCCTGGGTAACAAGAGCAAAAACTCTGTCTCAAAAAAAAAAAAAAAAAAAAAGAAACAGGGTTTCATCATGTTGGCCAGGCTAGTATCGAACTCCTGACCTCAAATGATTCATCCACCTCAACCTCCTAAAGTGCTGGTATTACAGATGTGAGCCACTGTGCCCTGCCCACATTTTTAACATTTTTCGATCCTCCTCCTACCCCTGAGCATGTCCACCCATAATGCATCTACAATACATTAATTTTGTATAGCCCTTAGTGACAGCTTACCACACTCATCTTAGGTTGTATGGTAGTGCAGTTACTTGTTCACGGGCCTATATCCTCCTGCTAGACTGAGTTGATGGTAGTTACCACTGATGGTAGCTGAAGTTTTATTTGCATATTCAAACTAAAAACTATCTATAAGGACCTCTCCTAGTGTAGACACATAGTTGAAACTTAATAATTTGAAATGTATAGCTGGTGGTGAGGGAAGTGCTGATTGTGGTGTAGATAGCGCATTCCTGGATGAAGGGCTAGTATGGGCAAAGGCATGAAGAATGGGAAAATCTGGAATGTGTATAGAAAAGAAATTGTGTTTTGAAAGTCAAAGTAAGAAGTTTGGTAGGCAATGAGGAGTCGTTTTTTTTGATTTTTTCTTTTTAAATAGAGACAGCATCTCGCTGTGTTGCCCAGGCTGGTCTCAAACTCCTGTGCTCAAGCGATCCTCCTGCCTTGGCTTCCCAAAGTGTTGGGATTACAGGACTGAGCCACCATGACCCTAGGGGCAGTTTTGATTAGGGGATTGTCCATAGAGACCTTGCACAGCTGATGCTCAAGTTTGATGAATGAATGAAACCAAAAAGATACATCTGAATTACTTTGTTAATGAGTGCATTATCTTTGGAACTTGTTGCATGTTTACAGAAAGTAAATTGATGGTTTAAGTGTTGGGAGTTGCCTGTGTATGCTTTGTGTGAAAGAATTAGAGCACACATTTTATTGTTAAGTAGTTCCTCATTTTGTTGAGGAAACATAAACATTTGAAAGTTATGGGCCTTTGCAAAGCCATTATACATGTAAATAATACTTAAATCATATGAAGATGTAGAATTTAAAAAAGTATCTGAGTAGCATGGGGTTAATCAGGAAACAATTCTTGGAGGAAGTAATACAGGGAAATGTGGGGGACTGAGGAAAGCTTTTGCCTCTGCAGTTTGTGGAGAGGATTGTATTAAATTATTCAAATTTATTTCAATGGAGTATTCCCAGTAGATAACTTAGTAAAACAGCCAAATTCTGATATTTTCTTACAGAAATTCAGCTTTTATGGGGAAAGGAAAAGTCACTCAATCTTATGATAGATCATGTTTGTTTACTGTTGCTGGATCAGATATGGTGAAAGAGGGAGGCAAATTAAATTGTTAAACCAGAAGGAGGTGAGGGAAAGTGCTTGCTTGGGATCATAAAATGCAAATAAAATGTTGCTACTTCCTCATTTCACTGAGAGAGTGGTATCCATAACCACATCCTGGTTTTCTTCCTCATTTTATTATAAAAGAGAGCCCAGTTTTAACTATGTTAATTCTTTGTTATAGGGAAATACTGGACGTTGCTTTGAATAGAACTAAGTCACATGGTTATACTAATAAAGATGAGTTACTATGAGTTTGTTCTATTTTATACAAATTACATAAAATTCTTGGAATTCTTTATCCCTAATCCTCTGTTACTAGTGGTGTTTTGGATGAGAATGTTGTTTTTCCCAGTCTGTGGTTTATTTCTTTGTGATGTGAGGTGAAGCTAGTAGTCCAGAAACGTACGTGACAGATACAGCAAAAGCTTGAATTAATAAAAATGTTCTAGGCTGAGGCAGGAAAATCACTCAAGGCCAGGAGTTTCAGGCCAGCTGACACAACATAATGAAACCTCGTCTCTACAATGTGAAAAAATTTAAGAAAAAAATGTTCTAATATTTATATAGGCAATAGCTAGGAACGTAGGGAGTAAATTATAGTAGGTAGTTCCACACACTCACTAAATTTTAAACTAACATTTTTGCCTCCACAGCTCATTCATGATCAGATATTTTAAAATGGGAGGACCAAATACCATATGTTGTCCCTTATTTTTTTTATTTTTTTGAGACGGAGTCTCACTCTGTTGCCCAGGCTTCTGGGTCTGGCTCCTTTCACTCGGTGTAATGTATTTGAAGTTTGTCCATGTGATGGCATGTATCGGTACTTCATTGCTTCTTATTGCTGAATAATATTTCATCATATGGTGTAGTCATCTCTGTTTGCTCCAGGGGTTTCTCACTGGTAAAAAATTATACTCAGACCTTTCAAAGAAGTTTTGTAGTAGGTTTACCACTGTGTCCGTTTGGACTACTGCCATTATTAGGTTTGCAAGAGTTTCCCTGTTACCTGTTTTCCCTGTTTTTCATGCCAGGAAAGCTTTTCCTTCAGATAGTCCCATGGCTAGTACCTTCACTTCCGTTTTGTCCTCTTTTCTACTCAGGGCACCCCAGCTGATTTGCAGCATGACTTCCCCCTTTCCTGCTTGCTTTTGTCTCCATTAGTATTTGTCACTGTCTAACATACTTTATTTGCTTTTATTTTATTTTCTTGAGACAGAGTCTTGCTCTGTTGCCCAGGCTGGAGTGCAGTGGTGCAATCTTGTCTCACTGCAACTCTGTCTCCCAGGTTAAAGCGATTCTCCTGCCTCAGCCTCCGGAATAGCTGGGACTAAGGACATGCGCAACCACACCTAATTTTTTTTTTTTTTAATGTTTTTAGTAGAGAGAGGATTTTGCCATGTTGGCCAGGCTGGTCTTGAACTCCTGGGCTCATGTGATCTGCCTGCCTCAGCCTCGCAAAGTGCTGGGATTACAGGTGTGAGCCACTGAGCCCGGTCTAGCAGACCTTATATTTTATATGTTTATCTCTTCCACCAGAACACAGATTCCAAGAGGGCTTTTTGTTTACTACTCTATACTGCACAGCGCTTGGCACATATTAGGTGCAGGCCAAGATCAAGACCAGCCTGACCAACATGGTGAAACTCCGTCTCTACTAAAAATACAAAAAATTAGGCCAGGTGCGGTGGCTCATGCCTATAATCCCAGCATTGTGGGAGGCTGAGGTAGGTGGATCATGAGGTCAGGAGATAGAGACTGTCCTGGACAACATGGTGAAACCCTGTCTCTACTAAAATACAACCTGGCTCACTGCAACCTCTGCCTCCCGGGACCAAGTGCTTCTTATGCCTCAGTCTCCCCAGTAGCTGAAACTATAGTCATGCACCACCATAACCAGCTAATTTTTGTATTTTTAGTAGAGATGGGGTTTCACCGTGTTGCCTAGGCTGGTCTTGAACTCCTAACCTCGGGTGATCCGCCCGTAGGCTCACAAAGTGCTGGGATTACAGGCATGAGCCACAGTGCCAGGCCACTGTCTCTTAAAAAAAAATGTTTATGATATGAATGGTATTGTGAGTGGTGGTACCAGTAACAATGTAAAGTGTTTTTAAGTATTCCTGGTCGGGGGTGGGTGTGTACATACAAACATGCAAATGACTGTTTTGGATGTAGGAAAAAATCAGTGTTTATCTTGAAATCTCATTCTACACATTCATGGACAGCATAGAAAGAGCAAGGAAGTGGCTTCCTGTTTTTAACACTAAAAACAGGAAAGGACAGACAGTGGTATGACCCATATGAATAGTAAGGAAAGCCGTTAGTTAACTGTGGTTCAAAGGTTTAAAAGTTGCAGTTTAGCCTTTTACCTCGTTGCCTTTCTGAGAGCAAGATGGGTCACCAGCAGCTGTACTGGAGCCACCCGCGAAAATTCGGCCAGGGTTCTCGCTCTTGTCGAGTCTGTTCAAACCGGCACGGTTTGATCCGGAAATATGGTCTCAATATGTGCCGCCAGTGTTTCTGTCAGTACGCGAAGGATACAGGTTTCATTAAGTTGGACTAAATGATCTTCAAAGGATTATCCAAGACATCTACCATGAAAAACCATGATAGTTCTTTGTACATAAAATAAACATTTTTAAAAACCAAAAAAAAAAAAAAAGTTGCAGTCTAAAAACCTTTCATTGAGTTTTTGACCTTTTTTTTATTAAGTAGAGGTAAAAACCATAATTTTCACTTATAAAATAAATACTTTTAGAATTTATAATGCTTTCTCTTTTCTTTTTTTTATTTTTTTGAGTCGGGATCTTACTCTGTCACCCAGGCTGGAGTGCAGTGGCACAATCTCAGCTCACTGAAGCCTCCACCTCCCTGGGTTCAGGTGATCCTCCCACCTCAGCCTCCAGAGTTACTGAAACCACAGGCACATACCACCATGCCCTGCTAATGTTTGTATTTCTTGTAGAGACTGGGTTTTGCCATGTTGCCCAGGCTGATCTTGAACTCCTGGGTTTAAGTGATCCTCCTGCCTCATCCTCCCAAAGTACTGGGATTACAGGCATGAGCCACCTTGCCTGGACCATTTTTTTTGTTCTTTTCTGAGACAGTGTCTTGCTCTGTTGCCCAGTCTGGTGCAGTGGCACAATCTCAGTTCTCTGCAACCTTTGCCTCCCGCACTCTAGTGGCTCTCCTACCTCAGCCTCCTGAGCAGCTGGGACTAGAGGCGCACGCCACCACAACTGGCTAATTTGTGTATTTTTTTTGTAGAGACAGGGTTTCACCTTGTTGCCCAGGTTGGTCTTGAATTCCTGAGCTCAAGTGATCCACCTGCCTTGGCCTCCCAAAATCGTGGGATTATAGGCATGAGCCACTGTGCCTGGCTATTAGGCATTTTAACCATATGATAACTCCATTTTCAACACTTCCTCAGGTGGGAATTATTTGGGATTTTAAAATTTTTAGTTTAAGTTTTGAAACAATTTTGTCATGTTTCGGTTATTCTAAATCTATCGCGTGATGCTGTTTCCTTTTTCAGTAGAAAATACATTAATTAAAATTTAAAAATTAGCCAAGCATGGTGGTGTGCACCTGTATGGAGTCCTGGCTGTATAGAGGCTGAGGTGGGGAGACAGCTTGAGTCCAATAATTGGAGGCTGCAGTGAGCTATGATCATGCCACTTTTCTCCAGCCTGGGTGACAGAGTGAGGTACTGTTTCTAATGACAACAACAACAAAAGTGTTGCCCAAATAAAAATTCAAAGTGTTATGGATTTTTATTCTAACTTGTCTTTGGTATGCAATGTTATGTTTATAATGAAATGTCTTGAAATCTTTCAGCAGTATTATAGTACCAGCCAACAGCATCAGTTATGCTTTTAAAGAAAAGATTTTCAGATGTGTAGCCCTTAATCTCAGTGGCTGCAAGTTATGAAGCACCTTAATCTTTTCCAGATCATAAGGGTCTTAGTACCATCAGACAAAGTAGATTTTTCTTGTGATCATCTATCAAGCTAAATCAATTTGGATACATATTTTTTCAGGAGTCAGGCAGCTCAATAAACCCTGTCACATAAAACTTTCTGAATAAACTGCATGTCATGGAAAATTGTTTTTTTTTTCTATACGGTTTGGTTTTCTTTTAAAGTGAAACACACTCTTTTTTTTTTTTTTTTTTAGATTTATGTTATTACCCCTACCCCTCCCCCACTTTTTTTGAGATGGAGTTTCGCTCTTGTTGCTGGAGTACAGTGGTGCAATCTCAGCTCACTGCAACCTCTGCCTCCTGGGTTCAAGCGATTCTCCTGCCTCAGCCTCCCGAGTAGCTGGGATTACAGGCATGCACCACCGCACTCCAGCCTGGGTGACAGAGCAAGACTCCATCTCAAAAAAACAAACAAACAAACAAACAAACAAACCCACAACTTTTAAAAAAATCAGGTTCATCATAGTCAAAGTCTTACGTGTACCTTTGAGAAACCAACACTTTTTCACCTTGGCTGTGCCATATTACATTTCCATCAGCAAATGTATTAAAGATTTTTCTAAGAGTCATGTAGTTTTATATTTAGGTCTATGCTCTTTTTGAGTTAATTGTATAGTGTGAGATTTTGAGCAGGGGTCATTTTTTTGGCCAGTAGATATTTGGCCACCTTAGTGAGAAAGTTTTTTAAATAAGTATGGCATTTAAAAGTAATCTGTGAAGGTCTAAATACTTTATAATTTTGTAGATTTTAATATTTCTCCCACCTTTTCCTTTACTTAGCAAGTTTTGAATAGAAGTAAAGCTATTTGATGATTCTGATATAAATTTGTTCCTTAAAGACTGCTAGAATTGGTTTACTTGTCCCAGTTTATTTTCCATGCCCTGGGTGCATAGGTCAAGGGTGCAACTTTAAATCATCCTGACCTTGAGAAGATGCTGAGACAGTTCTAAGCACATTTGCCAAGCTTTTTATCCTAACATCAAAGCAGTGATTGTTTGCCTCAAATGCTCATGTTTGAGAGAAATTTTGTCTTTTGATATATTGAGATTTGAGGCCTAGACTCTAAACTAAATAAAAGTTATTAAATAAGAACTGACATTGAGAATTCTTAATGGAATTTGTAGTAACACTACCACTAATAGTATTTATTTGAAATAATACTAGAGTCTCAGTTTTGGCTTTGTCGCTGCATTGTTATGTGACTTGGACAAAGAATTTAAATTTTATTCATTGAACTTATAAAATACAACAAATAAGTTATTAAACATCTGTTTGTCAGCAGTAATTACAATGAGCATGTTGTTGAAATCATCAAATTTTTGGTGGAGTTACCAAAAACAAACATAAGCCATTCAAGTAAACAGGGAATTAGACATTTATGGCTTTGTGGAGGAGCGAGAGCAGTAGGTTTAGGGCCTCTCTCCTCTAACGAGGCAGCTACCTTAAACTCGGAAACTCCTCCTGCCATCACAACTGCTGCACCAGCAGAGGCTGGTGAATAGGCAGTGGCACATAAAATTGTGCTGGTGCCGATCCAGCACAGGTCTGCTGGGGATTGCTTCCTGCACTGGTACAAAGTGTGGCCCCTGCCTTGTATGTGCTTCTCACTGGTAGACCCTGTGTCACATCCACACCCCGATCTCAAAGGTGTCCAGGAAATACGGTTTTTAGCCTTCCAGCTCCTAATTCTGTGTATGTGTGTGTCTGTGTGTCTTATAGGGGGTTTGTAATGTGTGTGTTGGTCATGTACAGAATTTAGGAAAAGAATGGGAAGGCCAATAGCACAGTGATCTTGAAGTGCTTTGAATGCTATCAAAGTATTTAAGATTGGGCCAGGCACAGTGGCTCATGCCTGTAATCCCAGCACTTTAGGAGGCTGAGGTGGCCAGATCACCTGAGGTTGGGAGTTCGAGACCAACCTGATCACCATAGAGAAACCCTATCTCTACTAAAAAATACAAAATTAGCCAGGCATGGTGGTGCATGTCTGTAATCCCAGCTACTTGGGAAGCTGAGGCAGGAGAATCACTTGAACCTGGGAGCCGGAGGATGCAGTGAGCCGAGATCGCGCCATTGCACTCCAGTCTGTGCCACAACTGTGAAACTCCATCTCAAAAAAAAAAAAACAACAGGTGTTTGAGGTTGATTTAGTAGCATCACCAAATGAGAGGCAGAGCGGTATTGGGGTTAGGAGCACAGAGTGAAATTAGAAGGCCTGGATCATCTGTTCATGGCTCTGCCTCTGGCTGCTTTCCTAAGTGGTGGGGAAGCCATTTAGCCTTTCTGAAAGTGGAAGAAATGATATCTTCCTTAAGAGTATGCAGAGTATGTATATTTATATACTTACATATATAAGTATATAAATATATGTGCATGTAAAGCACTTGGCAAGTGCCTGGTATGTCATAAATACTCAATAGATGGGCACTCTTGCTGCTGTTGTGATTATTCATCATCTTTATCATCATCATGTAAACATATTTTGCCATCTGTGTTGGGCCAGAATGATGCTTATCAAAGGGACAGTTGTTAGAAAGTGGACTTCAGAAAGTGATAGCACTCAACTTTTCCCTTGTGTCCTTAGCACCTGCATAGGCACTAGAATAGGTGGTACTTATTTCTATTACATCAAACAATATAGGAAGCTCACCTTAAATAGGTTTAACCAGTAAAGGATATTTATTGGCTTATTATTGTGATGTCCCCAGACTACTTTTGGTAAGGTCTTCATTGATCTCTAATCAGCAAATCCAAGAGTTTGAATTGTTCTCTTGAGTTGAGAAGGCTCTTAAGTGATGAGTATTTCAAGCCCAGTGATCCGGCATTTAGTCTTGAGTAGATACTGTTTTTCCTTTACTTATATGTGCTAGGATATGGGATTTGTGAAGGTCTTCAGAAAGAATGTTTATGGGTATAGTCTTAAGGCTGCTTGAACTTTATCATTGTCACTCCCTTATCAGTTAGGTATTCTCTCCTTTGGGCAAACATCCTTTTATAATACTTATTATAATGTATTTATTTGTGTGTTTCTCCACTACACTGAGATTTCTTAGGGAGTATAGAGGTTGTTCTTACTCATTTTTATTCCCAGTGCCCAGTTTAGTGCCTGGAAGGTACTGCTCAGTAAATATTTGTCAGTGACTGAGTATTGGGTCAATGATGATGAGTATTACATAAGCCTTAACTAAAGTCATTTCACAGTGACCAAACTGAGGAGGAGGAAGAGGGTGGTGGAGATGGGGGGAATGAGGGTTGGAATAGTGGGGGTATTACTTTTTGTGGAGAGAACTGTCTTGTACTTTAATGTATCCTGAAAGTCTAACACATAATCTAGTATGTATTGAGTACTCATTAAAATATATTTGAATGAATGAATGAATGAAAAGATTACTCCCCTAGTTTAACTGTGGTCTTAGACTATTTAAAGTTAACCTGGTATTTTTGGAAACACACTCTCATTGCCCAGAACTGAAACTACCAGTTGTGACCCCTCCCCTCATTTTTTTCATGGCTAGGTTGCAGGGAGTTTGGTTTACTGCCCTTCGTATCTTTTTAAAATTATTATTATTATTATTATTATTATTATTTTGAGACAGTATCTCACTCTGTTGCCCAGGTTGAAGTGCAGTGGTATGATCTCGGCTCACCTACGCATCCTCAACCTCCTGAGCTCAAGTGATCCTCCCACCTCAACCTCCTGAGTAGCTGGGACTACAGGCATGTGCCACCACACCTGGCTAATTTTTTTTATTTTTTGTAGTGACAGAGTTGCACTAAATTGCCTAGCTGGTCTCAAACTCTTGGGCTCAAGCGATCCACCAACCTTGGCCTCCCAGAGTGCTAGGATTACAGCGTGAGCCACGGTGCCCAGCCATACCCATCAGATCTTTCTGCTGAACCTACTAACTGAGATCAGAGCTGCTACTCTGGAGCTTAGCTAAGGAGTAAAGGGGGAACTGAGACTTCTGCCAAGAGCCCCTCTCTCCTACCATCCTATCCCACCTGCTTTTGGTCTCTAACATTCCTCATTGTGACAGCTTCTCCTCCTTTACCCTGTGCTAGCGTGTTCCTGTCTCAGGGACTTAATCATTTGTTAAGGGGAGATGGAGATGTCTGACCGTGGTGGACACAGTTCTTTGCTCAGGAAATTGGAACCCACTCTTTTCTTCCTAACCCCAGACAGCTGTGCCTCTGGCTTTCTTTGTTTAGCCCAAGGCTGAGGGGTAAAGCTCTACCTCATTCTGGCCTGCAGGCTTTTCTATCTCTGGTGTTTGGAGCAGACTCTAAGGTTTTTCTGTTTTGTATAATAAAAACAAAAAAATACTGATTTTGTTGCTAATAAGAATTTGTAAGGAAATATTTCTCTTAATATTGGAGTTAATACTTTGAACATTAATGTGAAGTGTTTAGAAAGCTTATAAAGAAATGAGATTGGCCGGGAGCAGTGGCTCATGCCTGTAATCCCAGCACTTTGTGAGGCTGAGGCTGAAGGATCATTTGAAGTCAGGAGTTTGAGACCAAGCCTGACTGACATAGTGAAACCCTGTCTCCTCTAAAAAATACAGAAATTAGCTGGGCGTGGTGACGGGCACCTGTAATCTCAGCTACTCAGGAGTCAGAGGCAGGAGAATTGTTTGAACACAGGAAGCAGAGGTTGCAGTGAGCTGAGATCGTACCGTTGCACTCCAGCCTGGGTGACAGAGTGAGATTCTGCCTCAAAAAAAAAAAAAAAAAAAAAAAATGAGATCATCAGTACTGTCATTTCCTTCATTAGAAGAGTTAGTACTGTTATTCTTTTTGATGTGAATGAAAAGGGTTTAAGACTACTTTTTGTTTTTTCCTTTGGGAAATAAATCCATGGGTAATAACAGCCAAATTAAAAGTTTTAATTAGAACTGATTGTCTCTATTCCTATTTTCATTCAACCAGTATACTTGTTGGAAGAGGAGACTATAAAAACGAACATACCATTTCAATGGAAAATTTGCGATTGTGATAGACATGTTATTTATGGATATTTTCAGTCCCGAGGAAAGGTATTAGAACCAATTGTAAGAGAGATGGGGGCCAGGTGTAATGGCTCACGCCTGTAATACCATCCGAGAAAGGTGGATCACCTGAGGTCAGGAGTTCGAGACCAACCTGGCCAACATAGTGAAACCCCGTCTCTACTAAAAATATAAAAAATTGGCTGGGCGTGGTGGCGGGCACCTGTAATCCCAGCTACTTGGGAGGTTGGGGCAGGAGAATTGCTTGAACCCTGGAGGTGGAGGTTGTAGTAAGCTGAGATCACGCCATTGCACTGCATCCTGGGCAACAAGAGCAAAACTCAGCCTCAAAAAAAGAAAAAAAAGAGAGAGAGAGATGGTATCAGGTACTGCAGATTCTTAGAGTAGCTTCTGATTTTGCTCAGCCTTATTTATAAGGAGATTTATCTACTGTGAGGCTCATTTAGTAGGCACTTGGGAGTCCAGTGTCATAGAAAGTTGTTAATTTTAGAGTTACGTCATAGTCTTCTTTAGCAATGAAAATCTTTCACAGAATAAGGCTTACATTTTTTTAATGTTTTTGACTAATGTAGTTAACAGGTTAATTTATATTGGCATCAAGCCCAGATCTGATGGCTGTAAACTCAGTGGTTGGCTGATATAGTAAAACTGTAGTTTCGTTTTCTTGTGGTTTGGTTTAACCTTTGCATTCAAGAGTTTTAGTAGATCTCATGTGGTCTGGTCATATGTGTAGTGGTCATACCACACCAGGCATAGCATTTCCGTTCCACTGTGACTTGATTTTTTTACAGAATTAAGCTTTAGTACAATTTAATCTGTCAGAGGAAGGGAGCCTTTAAGTTCCTGAGCATGGGAATTCATTTTAGGAATTTCTCTTCTCTTTCCTCCCCTCCCCTCCCCTCTTTAAAATTTTTGGAGTCCCACTGTTACCCAGGCTGCTCTTGACCTCTTGGGCCCAAGTGACCTTAGCCCCCCAAGTGTTGGGATTGTAGGTGTGAGCCACTGTGTCCTGCCTTCTTTTGTTTTTGAGACAGGGTCTTACTCTGTTGCACAGACTGGAGTGCAGTAGTGCAGTCATAGCTCACTATCACTTCAGATTCCTGGCCACAAGCAGTCCTTCCACCTTAGCTTCACAAAGTATTGGGATTACAGGCATGAACCATTGCACCTGGACTCTTTTTTTTTCTTTTTTTAAAAATTCCTTTCTAAAGGGAAAAGAACCTAAGGTGGGTGGTTTCCTATAAACCTCCATTGCCTTTTTTTGTTTTTGAGACAGAGTCTCATTCTGTTGCCCAGGCTAGAGTGCAGTGACCACAGCCCACTGCAACCTCTGCTTCCCGGATTCAAGCAGTTTTCCTGCCTCAGCACCCCTGAGTAGTTGGAATTACAGGCACATGGGACCATGCCCAGCTAATTTTTATATTTTTAGTGGAGACAGGGTTTCGCCATATTGGCCAGGCTGGTCTTGAACTCCTGAGACTTCAAGTGATCAGCCCACCTACCCGCCTTGGCCTCCAAAAGTGCTGAGATACAGTCATGAGCCCCCACACCTGGCCCTTATAGCCTATTTTCTAGTATTTCTTGTTTATTATTTTCTCTTTGGATTTGTTTCATTTTGATCATTGAAAATATGCAAAGGATGGAATCTTAATTTTGGAATTATTTTTCCTGGTTGAAATGGGAATTATAGTGGTTTTTATGGCATTTCCCCTAATCTATTAATGTGGGGAGGGTTGTGGGGAAGGAAGAGCTGTCTTTTTGAGATTATTGGGAAGGGAAACTATTTAATGGCAGAATTATACAACTAGATTTTATTTTTATGAGGCCTACTTTGTTAATTTAAATTTGTTTGCTCTACATTCATGAAGTCAGTTATTGGAAACCATGTAATATATGTCAGCTATCAAAGTTAAGTGACTTTTATCTGATACGAGTTGTATTAAAATGAACGTAGAGAATTGATGCCTTTCCAGATGTTTTCCCGATACCTTAGGGTTTTTGTTGTTGATTTTGTTTTGAGATAGGGCCTCTGTTATCCAACCTGGAATACAGTGGTGCCATCATAGCTCACTGCAGCCCAAACCTCCTGAGCTCATGGGATCCTCCTGCCTTGCTTCCAGAGTATCTGGGACTACAGCTACACTGCACCTTACTAATTTTTAAAATGCTTTTGTTGAGACACAGTCTTGCTATGTTGCCTAGGCTGGTCTCTAACTCCTGGGCTCAAGCAGCTCCTGCATTGGCTTTCTAAAGTTCTGGGATTATAGGCGTGAGCCACCAAGCCTGTCCTGATTTAGCAGTTAATTAAATATAAGTGGCCTCTCATTCTCAGGTGCTCTTACAGTATGAAAATGGAAGTTGTAAAGTTTTTAAAGTAACTCAGTGGAATAATAGGCAGTGGAGACTAGGAAGGGTGAAGGAGTGAGGGTGGATGATGAGAAATTACTTAATAGGTACTGTGTGTTATTTGAATGATTGATACCCTAAAAGCCCTGACTTGTCCATTACACAATCTTGCACTTAATGACATTGCACTTGTACCCCATAAATTTATATCAATAAAAAGTCATGTCATCTGTTAGAAAAATTGTAATAGAATAACTAAATTTATGGTATGTCACCATTTCTTGGCAGGACTTTGTGTCATTGTATCAAGATTTTGAAAACTTTTATACAAGGAACCTCTACATGAGGATAAGAGACAACTGGAATCGGCCAATCTGTAGTGTGCCTGGAGCCAGGGTGGACATCATGGAGAGACAGTCTCATGATTATAACTGGTCCTTCAAGTGAGTCTTTGTTGGGAAATTATTTCATGACAACAACTACAAAAGGGTTTCTTCATTTGAGAAAATATGTTATTGCAAATTGAGTATTTTCTCAAAACAGGAGTAGTAGCTAGGATACAATACAATATGATTGATTTCCTATTGTGTTTGATCCTGTGTTAGATTATAGTTCAGAACGAAATTTGACTTATTTATTTATTTTTTGAGACAGAGTTTCACTCTGTTGCCCAGGCTGGAATACAGTGGTGTGATCTCGGCTCACTGCAACCTCTGCCTCCCAGGTTCCAGCAATTCTCCTGCCCCAGCCTCCTGAATAGTTGGGAGTACACGAATGCACCGTCATGCCTGGCTACTTTTTGTATTTTTAGTAGAGATGGGGTTTCACCATGTTGGTCAGGCTGTCTTGAACACCTGACCTCAAGTGATCTGCCCCCATCAGCCTCCCAAAGTGCTGGGATTACAGGCATGAGCCACTGTGCCCGACCTGGCTTATTTACTTTTTAAAATAACTCCTATTGATAAGAAACAGTATACAAAAGTCTAGTCCATTTTATTTTTGGTCTTACTTTTTAAAAAAATAAAAAAGAAAAGCTATCCTTTCCATTATGTCACTTAACAGAATCAAGTATCTGAATTTATTTCTGGCTATTTTGATTTCTCAAATGATTTAAGGGTGATATGTGGATTGTTTCCATTTAAATGAACTGAGTCGTTTGGAAAACTTTTTATGTTTTTAACATTATTTTATTTATTTATATTTTTGAGACAGAGTCTTAATTTATTGCCCAGGCTGGAGTGCCATGTCATGATCTTGGCTCACTGCAACCTCCACCTCCCAAGTTCAAGTGATTCTCCCACCTCAGCCTCCCTAGTAGCTGGGACTGCAGGGATGCACCACCACACCCAGCTGCCTTTTGTATTTTTAGTAGACACGAGGTTTCACCATGTTGGCCAGGCTGGTCTCGAACTCCTGGCCTCAAGTGATCTGCCCACCTCGGCTTCCCAAAGTTCTGGGATTACAGGTGCGAGCCACTGTGCCTGGTCTTAACATTGTATTGTTTAGACTGGACAAGTATTACATGATTAAATTGCTATTATAAAAAATAAATAATGCAGATAAACTGTTAGTTCCCATGATGTGTTCCTCTGCACGTCCACCCTCTTGCAAATCCTGCTTCACTTCCCAGAGGTGACTGTTACCACTTTATTTTGTATTGCTTCTCAAGATCTTTTCTGTGGGGATATGTTTATAGTGTATCTACTGGGGTTACATGCAGGTAGTTATTTTTCCATTATGGAATTGGTCTGGCGCAGTGGCTCATGCCTGTAATCCCAGCACTTGGGGAGGCTGAGGCGGGCGGATCATGAGGTCAGGAGGTCAAGACCATCCTGGCTAACATGGTGAAACCCTATCTCTACTGAAAGTACAAAAAGTTAGCAGGGCATAGTTGCCTGTGCCTATTGTCCTAGCTACTCGGGAGGCTGCAGCAGGAGAATGGCTTGAACTTGGGAGGCGGAGGTTGCAGTGAGCCAAGATTGCGCCACTGCACTCCAGCCTGGGTGACAAGAGCAAAACTCTTGTCTCAAAAAAAAAAAAAAACCATTATTTTACAGCTTGCTTTTTTAGCTTGCTCGTATTGGTATCACCCTTCTTGTGCATATTCACAGCAAGTTTATTATTTGTAGTGGCTATATCGTATTTTACAGTATAGATGTGCCATAGTGTGACAGGCTGGACTGTGTTAACACCCAAAATTTCAGAGAATTAAAACAGTAACAGTTTATCCTTGTCCATATTTCATATTCATCCTAGGTTGGTGGGGCCCCTGAACCATGTTGTCCTTAGCTAGGGGCTGAGGCTGCGTCAGCTTCCACCATATGGAATGTCACTGGTCCCTGTCCTGAGGAACGGGTGTGGCAAATTGTGCAGTGGCTCTTAAAGGATCCTCATGTGTATTTATGCTCATGTGTGGCAATCACTGAAGAGTATATATATCTTTTTATGGATAAGTACTGCCAAACTGCCCTCCAAAAAACAAACAAAAAGTGTCCTCTAAGATAAGTGACTGTCCTGGGCAACACTGGATATCATTAGTTTTAAAATCTATTTATCACTATTAATAAATGAAAATTAGTTATTTTAACTTCTATTTCCATAACTGGTAGTGTGTTTGAGATTTTTTTATATAGACTTTGTTCTCTCTGCTTCCTTTTGTGTTACCAGTGCATTTACTATTACATTTAAGTACTTTTTTGCCCATGAATTTCATTGTTTTATGCTATTGATACACAGGTATACAGGGAATATAATAAAAGGTGTTATAAACATGGGTTCCTACAACTATCTTGGATTTGCACGGAATACTGGATCATGTCAAGAAGCAGCCGCCAAAGTCCTAGAGGAGTATGGAGTTGGAGTGTGCAGCACTCGGCAGGAAATTGGTAAGTGAAAGCTGTATTTGGCCAGCTGCTGTTTTGAAACTGTTTTAGTCAGGGACAAATAATAGTAATATAGACCTAGAGTACCTAATATTCACACTTTGTCATGTCATTTGGATGAGGTGAAGAATCCTTTGTTTTTCTGAAGTGTGATGCATGATTTTAATGCTTTCAACACATTCTGAGATGTATTTATCTTTCCCGATGTGTTATACATATAGAATGTCTCTTGAAAAGTCTTGCCAGTATTTGTTTCATTTATAACTTTAATGTTGATTTCATTGGCTTTTGCAAATGTTAGTGGTTAAGAGTGCCACTTATTAGGACACTGGCCGTATGAGAGTTAATCTGCTTTCATACTGATTAATTAGGACTAATAATAATTCCAGCCTTATAGAGCTCTTTTAAGACTTAAGTAAGCTAATCCATGTAGAGCACTTGGAAAATAGTGCACAATAAATAGAAACTCTTTTTATTATTGTTATAAGTTCATAAAATATAAAAGTAATAGCTTTATATAAGGAGATTCAATTTATTTTAGTTCAGAGGAAGATTTCAGATTTTTCCAATTTGTTTCAGAGAACTGATAACCCTAGAAGTCATGAAAACTTTCCAAATACTTATTACTGTGAATTACCCCTAAACACACATTCAAAGAACAGTTCATTATTAGCTATTTCTCAGGGTTCTAGGGATTGGAAAGCACAGTTGGGTGGTTCCTACCCAAGGTTCCTCTCACGGTTGCACTCAGTGGTGGCTGTATGGCTGGAGACCTCTCAAGCCTTCTTCATTCACATGTTTCACCTAGGCTAGGGTGGCTGGAGCTCTGTGTGGCCTCTCCATGTTTCTAGCTTGGGCTTCTTCATACCATGGTGGTCTTGGGAGAGCTGTTTATCATGCATGGCAGCAGGCCTCTAGAGCAAGCATTCAAAGATACCTGTGACTGATGCCAGGAACAGTGGCTCATACCTATAATTCCAGCACTTTGTGAGGCCAAGATAGGAAGAGCAGCTGAGCCTAAGAGTTCGAGATCAGCCTGAGCAACATAGTGAGACACTGTCTGTACAAAAAATAAAGTAGCCGAATGTGGCAGCACATGCATGTGATTCCAGTCACTCAGAAGGCTGAGGCAAGAGCACCCCTTGAGCCAAGGAGTTTGAGGCTGCAGTGAGCTATGATCGTGCCACTGCACCCTAGCCTGTGACAGAGTGAAACCCTGTGTCAAAAAGCAAAAACAAGGATACTGAGTTGAAAGCTGGAAGGCTTATTATGCCCTAGCTGTACAGGTCCAGAATATCACTTAAACACCTCTTCCTATTGGTCACCCCAGATTCAAGGGTTGTGGGGATTGCCCACCTCTACCTCCAAATGGGAAGAGCAAGAAAGAATTTGCATCCATATTTAATCTTCCACAGCAACTCTGTCAACTCACTCAATTTAAAACAAAATGAAGAAAGGAAAAAGGAAAAGTAAAATTGTGCAGATTCAATATCTATTTATTTAGATAGATAGATACATAGACATATAGATAGATTGATACATAGATAGATGCAGGGTCTCTGTTGCCCAGGCTGGATTGCATTGGCGCCATCTTAGTTCACTGCAACCTCCGTCTCCTGGGTTCAAGCACTTCTTCTGGCTCAGCCTCCCGAGTAGCTGGGATTACAGGTGCCTGCTACCATGCCCGGTTAATTTTTGTATTTTTAGTAGAGAAGGGGTTTCACCACGTTGGTCAGACTGGTCTCGAACTCCCGACCTCAGGTGATCTGCCCTCCCAAAGCCGTGGGATTATAGGTGTGAGTCACCATGCCTGTCCCACAATCTAATTTTAAATATTTTCATTCCTCCTAAAAGAAACCGCATACTTAGTAGCATTCATTGGATACTGTTTCCCTTCCCCCTACAAGTCCTTGGCAACTAGTAGTATACTTTTTGTCTTTCTAGATTTGCCTATTTTGGACATTTCATATAAAAGGAATTGTATAACATTTGGTCTGCGTCTGGCTTCCTTCACTAGCACAATATTTTCAAGATTCATCTGTGTTGTAGCATGTAATAGCATTCCATTCTTTTATATGACTGAGTAATAATCCTTTGTGTTGGAGGTGCCACATCTTGTTTATTATCCACTTACCACTTGATAGTCATTTGGGTTGTTTCTGCTTTTTGGCTATTGTGAATAGTGCTGCTGTGAACGTGGGTGTACAAGTTTTTGTATGATATATTTTTGTTTCTCTTGGGTTTATATTTACAAGTGGAATTGCTAAGTCATATGGTAACTCTGTGTTTGACTTTTTGAGGAATTGCTAAACTGTTTTGCAAAGAGATTGTACTGTTTTACAATCCCCCCCTCGATGTATGAGAGTTCCTCTTCATTTTTATATCATCTTCCAGTCATCTTGTTTGTAGCCCAACTTTAAACCTTGCTTACTTTGTTGCCTGTTGTCTCTGGTTTTTAAGCTTCTCTGGGGTTCCAAACGGTAAATTTACTTGATTTTCAAAGAATTCCACTCTGTAAGGTCATAGATATGACCTTTTTCTAACTCTGTCATTTTCCAGTTGTATTGGCTTCCTGTGGCTGCCGTAACAAAATATCAGAAACAGAGTGATTCAAAACAACAAAAATTTCTAGTCTCATAATTCTGTGGGTTATAAGTTTGAGATCCAAGTGTCAGCAGGGGGCCATGCTCTCTGATGCTCTGGAGAATCCTTCCTAGGTTCTGGTGTTACCAGCAATCCATGACGTTCCCTGGCTTATAATACATCACTTCATCACATGGCTATCTTCCTGTGTGTCAAACATTGTCGTCTTCTGGCCAGGCACAGTGGCTCATGCCTGTAATCTCAACACTTTAGGAGGCCAAGGTAGGTAGATCACTTGAGGTGAGGAGTTGAAGACCATCCTAGCCAACATGGTGAAACCCTGTTTTTACTAAAAATGCAAGAATTAGCCAGGCATGATGGAATGTGCATGTCTGTAATCCCACCTACTCAAGAGGCTGAAGCAGGAGAATCACTTGAACCTAGGAGGCAGAGGTTGCAGTGAGCCAAGATTGCACCACTGCACTTCACCTGGGCAACAGAGTGAGACTCTGTCTCAAGAAAAACAAACAAACAGCATTGTCTTCTTCTGTGTTCCCTCTGTGTATGTCTATCTCTGTGTCCAAATTTCCCTTTTCTATAAGGATATTAGCATCCCCCCAATTGCCTCATTTTAATTTGATCACCTCTGGAAAGTCCCAGTTTCCAAAGAAGGTCACATTCTTCTGGGAGTGAGGACTTCAAAATATCTTTTTGGTGGGACACAGTTGAACCCATAACATCATCCTTCTATATATTTTCCATTTTCATTCATTGTGTTTAGAATTACAGATGTTCACTAATTAATAAAAAGTTGAGCCTTTTGCTTTTATTTCTTCTTTATTCAGTTGTTTTGTGTTGATTTTCAAGAGGAAAATGGGAGTAGAACATTTTTTTTTTTGAGACGGAGTTTCACTCTTGTTACCCAGGCTGGAGTGCAATGGCGCAATCTCGGCTCACCGCAACCTCTGCCTCCTGGGTTCAGGCAATTCTCCTGCCTCAGCCTCCTGAGTAGCTGGGATTACAGGCACGCACCACCATGCCCAGCTAAGTTTTTGTATTTTTAGTAGAGACGGGGTTTCACCATGTTGACCAGGATGGTCTCGATCTCTTGACCTCGTGATCCACCCGCCTCGGCCTCCCACAGTGCTGGGATTACAGGCTTGAGCCACCGCGCCCAGCCTGGGGGTAGAACATTTTTATTCCCCTATCTTAAAGCAGAGTTTCTAGCTCTCACTCCAGAAATAACAACCCTTTTGATCTAATCCTGTGGTTAAAGGAGCATTGTGCAGTGATGACATAATAAGGATACCTTATACTTTTATGGCATTTTATATTTTATAAAGTGCTCAAACATTATCTCTCTTGATCCTCACAACAATGTCATGAGGTAGATAGGGCAAATTATTATTGCTATTTAGCAATATTTAGCTCAGGGAGATTCTAAGTGCTTTGATTAAGCAAGCCTTAAGGACATGTAGCTTGGATGACATGTCCTTAAGGCTTGCTTAATCAAAGCACTTAGAATCTTTCCTAGCATCTTGTCTTTCTGTAATGTCATTTAGTCCTTAAAGATATGAGTTCTAATATAAAATTGTAGTACAAATTTACCAGTCAATTCACAGTGTGGGTTTTTTTGAGACAGAGTCTCACTCTGTTGCCTAGGCTGGAGTGTAGTGGCCTGATCTCAGCTCACTGCAACCTCTGCCTCCCAGCTTCAAGCGATTCTCCTGCGTCAGCCTCCAAGTAGCTGGGATTACAGGCATGTGCCACCACGCCCAGCTAATTTTTGTATTTTGAGTAGAGATAGGGTTTTGCCATGTTGGCCAGGCTGGTCTTGAACTTCTGACCTTAGGTGATCTGCCCTCCTCAGCCTCCAAAAGTGCTGGAATTACAGGCGTGAGCCATCCTGCCTGGCTGGGAAGAAGCATTTTTACCTATCTCTTGCTGCATAACAAACCATCTCAAAACTTAGTGGTTTAAAACAGCAACAGATATTTATTTGCTCGTGATTCTGCAATTTGGGGAGGGCTTGATGTTTTCTCAGCTTCATGTGGTATTGGGTAGGCAATTGTGACTGTGTATAGAGTATCCAAGATGTCTCAACTCACATGTTTGACACCTCAGCTGGGTGGCATGAAGGGCAAGGCCTGACTGGGCATCTCCCTGTTTCTCTTCCTCTTTCTATGTCTCCCCAACTCCTTATGTCTTTCTCTGCTCCTTCCATAGTCTGTTATCCTCCAGTCTCCCCTTCCCTCCGCCCATGATCTGTCTTTACAATAGGCCAGTTAGACTGTTTCACGTGGCAGCTGACTTCAAAAGTGTAAAACCAGATTTTGCTAGGCCCTCCTAAGGCCTAGACCTGGAACTGGTATGCACAGACAGGAATGGGAGAAATAATTGGCACCCCCATTTGGAGAAATTCCACTGCAGCTGCTAAATCAGATTTTATTCAGTCATTTTGTTCTTTATGAGCTGTCACTCTTCATACTATTGACTCCTTCATAGATCTTAGTCTGAAAAGGACACAACACATACACTATGATTTATTTAATAATAAAGCGATAAGTAATTCTTAAATTCAGGATTTTGTGATGTTGACTTTATTGACTTCTTCACACAGGAAACCTGGACAAACATGAAGAACTGGAGGAGCTTGTAGCAAGGTTCTTAGGAGTAGAAGCTGCTATGGCGTATGGCATGGGTTTTGCAACGAATTCAATGAACATTCCTGCTCTTGTTGGCAAAGTAAGACACTCTGTCATTTTTGAAAAAACTCCCTCTTTTGTTTTGAAAAGCATTCAGAGTGAACTGAAAGCTGTTGTAAACTTTAGACTAAACATAATTTAGCCAAAGATATTTCTATCATAAATTGTTTTTTTTCCTTTTTTTTTTTTTTTTTTTTTGAGGCGGAGTCTTGCTCTATTGCCCAGGCTGGAGTACAGTGATGCTATCTCAGCTCGCTGCAACTTCTGTCTCGCATGTTCAGGTGATTCTCCTGCCTCAGTCTCCCGAGTAGCTGGGACCACAGGCATGCGCCACCATGCCTGGCTAATTTTTTGTATTATTAGTAGAGGCGGGGTTTCACCATGTTGGCCATGCTGGTCTTGAATTCCTGAATTCAGGTGATCACCCCACCTTGGCCTCCCAGAGTGCTGTGATTACATATGTGAGCCACCGCACCTAGCCACAAATTGTTTTTCATAAAAAAATAATAATAAAATTGAGATGAGGCCTTACTGTGTTGCCTAGGCTGGTCTCTTAACTCCTGGGCTCAGGCGATCCTCCTGCCTTGGCCTCCCAAAGTGCTGGGATTATGGGCATGAGCCGTCATGCCCAGCCATATCACAAATTTTTGGACAGGTATATCCCATGGATATTCATCAGTTGGAGTTTTCTTGCTGGAACCTGTGATCTTTATGTCTTCCATGAGCTGATTCTTGGCTTCTTTATATCTGAAGGAAGTTGGATAAATTAAAAACTTGGAAAAGACTAAGCTTATTAAAGTAAGAAGGTTTAGTTTGGAAAATTTTTTTAGTTTTTGCCAAGTAGAAAAATATTAAAATATGTAGTTACCCTAATACTTGATTTACTGCAATACTTATTGCTTAGATTTATTTATTTATTTATTATTTATTTATTTTATTTTGAGATGGAGTTTCGCTGTTGTTGCCCAGGTGGGAGTGCCATGGTGCGATCTTGGCTTACTGCAACCTCCACCTCCCGGGTTCAAGCAATTCCCTTGTGTTAGCCTCCCGAGTAGCTGGTATTACAGGCACCCACCTCCACGTCCGGCTAATTTTTGTTTTTTAGTAGAGTTGGGGTTTCACCACGTTGGCCAGGCTGGTCTCGAACTCCTGACCTCAGGGGATCCACCTGCTCTGGCCTCCCAAAGTGCTGGGATTACGGGTGTGAACCACCGTGGCCAGCCAATATATTTAGAAATTTTTCTGTGTGTGTGTGTGTGTGTGTGTGTGTATTTACATATTTAATTGTATATATTTATGTATAATATATAAACATATTTATATGTAAACACACTATTATATATAATATATAAACACTGTAATAACTATAATTATATATGTATATATGTTGTATTTTATATATATATACCCGCAAGTGGGTAACACATGTGAGAGGGCACAATCTGTATGTAAATGTAAATTACATTTCAGCAGATTGGTACTCTCATCCTGAAAGGTCCCTTGAGGTTATTTATTCTCATGTGTAACATAACATCTATGAATGGTATATTGAAAACGTGGTAGGTTAACTCAAGCAGGAAAATTGAGTTTTTGTTGGTTGGTTGACTATATGGTCACACTTAGCTGTGTGACTGTGAGTATGTCAAATACTCTTTCTGATCCTCATAGTTTCTTTTGTAAAATGAGGTGGTTGAGTTAGATGAACTCTATTAAAGTCCTTTTTATGTATGCACATCTGGTCCCAAGCATTTTGAATAAGGGATATTCAGCCTGTATTAGAAAAAATGTAAAGCTTGTAGCTTAAAAAATTAGGAAAAGAAGAATAAATTAAACCCAAACTAAGCAGGGCCTATAAGGTACAGATGGGACAAATAGAAAACACACAGCAAGATAGATTTAAACACACCTGTATTGATAAACATTAAATATAAATGGTTTATGCATTTCAATGAGAAGACAAAGATTGTCAGATAAAATTAAGTAGTTTCCTAATATACAATAGCAACCTATTTGAAATATGAAGACACAGGTTAAAAGGAAAAGGATAGAAAAAATACAGTATGCAAATAATAATCAGAAGAAATTTGAAGTACCTGTATTAATATAAACAAAGATTCAGAGCAAGAAATATTTCTGGTGATAAAGAGAAACATTGTATAATGATTAAGGAATTAATTCATCAAGAGGATATAATTTTAAATGTATAGATGCTTAGCCCATGTATGCCTAGCGTTCCATTATTGGAATGCTAAGCGTGTGGGAGTTATTTGTATCTTACTGGTTAAGGTCATTCATTGCCAAGTCTGATGTTGCAATTCAAAAAATTGCACCTCTGGCATAAATGGGTTAATAACAGAGCTTCAAAGTATATGAAGCAGAAATTGATGAAATTAAAAGTAGACAAATTAAAAAATTGTAATTAGAGACATTAACACTTCTCTCTTAATTGACAGAAGAATGAAACAGAAAATCAGTAATGATATAGAACATTTGGAAAACACTGTCAACCACTTGACCTAATTGAGAAACTCTTCACTCAACACAGCAAAGCATTTACTGCGAAAGACAATAATGTAGTCTAGGCCATTAAGCAAGTTTTAGTCAATTTAAAAGTATTAAAATTATTCAAAGTATGTTCTCTGATCACTGTGGAATTTAGAGTAGAAATTAATAATAGAGATATCTGGAAAATCTTTGAATATTTGAAAATTAAACAATATCCTTCAAAGTAACTCATGGGCCAACAAAGAAAAAACAAGGGAAAATAAAAATATTTTGAACTAAATGGAAATGTAACCTATTACAATTTGTAGGATGAAGCTAAAGTAATGCTCAGATGGAAATGTATAGCATTAAATGTTTATACAGGTTGAGCATCCCTAATCCTAAAGTCTGAAATCTGAAATGTTTCAAACTGGTAAATTTTTGGATTGTCATCATGACAGCACAAAGAAAATGCTTAGGAGTGCTAAACCAGTACATATAATGCAAATAATCCAAAATCCACAAAAATCTGAACTCTGAAACACGTCTGGTCCCAAGCATTTTGAATAAGGGATATTCAACCTGTATTAGAAAAAATGTAAAGCTTGTAGCTTAAAAAATTAGAAAAAGAGAGCAAATTAAACCCAAACTAAGCAGAAGGAAGAATATAATGATGATAAATGCAAAAATCAATTAATTAGAAAATAGGCAATAGGGAAATCAGTGAAACCAAAGCTGATTCTTTGAGAAAATGAATACAATTGATAAATCTCTAGCCAGAACGATTAGGATAAGAAGAAAGCAGATGCATATTACCAATAATAGGAATGAAAGAGGGGGACATCACTACAAATCCCATGGGCATTAAAGGATAATAAGAGAATATTAAGAACAACTTCAGGCCAGGCGGTGTGACTCACACTGTAATCCCAGCACTTTGGGAGGCTGAGGTGGGTGGATCATGAGGTCAGGAGTTCGAGACCAGCCTGGCCAACATGGTGAAACCCTGTCTCTACTAAAAATACAACAAAATTAGCCGGACGTGTTGGTGCGCGCCTGTAATCCCAGCTACCTGGGAGGCTGAGGCAGGAGAATTGCTTGAACCTGGGAGGCGGAGTTTGCAGTGAGCTCAGGTCGCACCACTGCACTCCAGCTTGGGTAACAGAGTGAGATTCTGTCTCAAAAAAAAAAGAACAACTTCATGCCAATAAATTCAACAACTTGGATTAAATAGATAAAATTCCTTCACATTATAATACATTGCTGTCCTGCATTTTGGAGGTTTAAACCTGAGATTCTTGTTTGTTAGAATTTTTAACACTAGAGGATTAAAGAATCTCATCTTGCTGTTCTCTCTGTATGCTTGCAAACTCGAACAAAGGATTCTCTAGAATTAGACATTTTCTACATAGACCGGGAAAGTACAACCATAAAGATTTATATTCCAAATCAAACTATAGTTGAAGTACCATTAAGTATTGTTTAATCTGTTAAAGACAATAACTTATCCAGCTTTAATGATTCTTTGAATCTCATACTAAATTTCAATGTGAAGTGATTGATTGCTCAGTTTAACAGCAGGGTGGAGCAGTATATTGATGAAGAGCATAGGTTCTGGAAGCAGACGTTTGTATTATTTAATAATTATTTTGTTACTGTGCTTGTGACCTTGGGCAAGATTTTAAACTCCTGAACGAGAGTTTCCTCATATATAAAGTGGAAATGATGAAAGTGTCTACTACATAGAGTTATTATGAGGATTAAAAGTAATAATGCATTTAAATCTTTTAACATGATGTCTGAAACCTTAAGTGCTTAGATGTCAACTGCTGTTATTAATATCTATTTTTTTAACCAAAGATTTAATAAAGCTTCAGAATAGTTTCAAAGGGACAGATTGATACATTGAAATGGTGAATAAGGCTGTCTGAAAAGAGTTATCTTTTGCCAGGAAAAAGAACATAATGCGTTTGCAGGTTTGCCAGAAAATTGTTTAGCTGGAAAGAAGAGAAAATAAAATTTTGTATGGAGGGAAAGGCAAGGGAGGGTTCTTTTTAAGATATATTTGAATGCCAAGAGCAGTAAGTAAAAAAAAAATTGAAGACTTGCTGAAGAGAAAGCTGACCTCTCTTTATTTTCTCCCCTAGTTTCATTTTTTTCCATTTTAAAACTTTTTTGAAACTTAAATTTAGACTTGTGAAAGAGTTACAAAAGAGTACAGAGAGTTCCGGTATACTATTCATTCAGCTTCTCTTTATGTTAACATCTTACATAACAGCAGAACCATTTCTTATAGCTAAGAAATTAACTGTGATACAATACTATAACTAAAGTACAGGATGTATTTGGTTTCACCAGTTTTTCACTGATGTCTTTTTTCCACTTCAGGATCCAGGTGAGGATCTACATTGCCTTTAGCTTTTGTAGCTCCTAGTTCTCCACCAATCTGGGATAGTTTCTGTTTTTCTTTATCTTTCATGACCTTGATACTTCTGAAGGGTACTGGTCATTTACTTTGTAGAATGTCTCCAATTTGGGTCTGTGTGCTATGTTGTTATGGTTTGACTGAGCCCATGTGTTACTGAGAAAGCTACTACAGAAGTGATGCCCTTCTTAGTGAATCATATGAGATTATGTGGTTTCAATACATGTTACTGATGATGTAAATCTTAACCACTTGGTTCAGGTGTCAGCCGGGATTTTCTGCCACCAACTTACTGCTTTTCCCTTTGTAATCACCATCTCTTGTGGCAGAGATACTTTGGAACTATATATCAGCATGTCAGATTAAACTTTCACCCACTAACTTTAGTATGCTTTTCTCATCTTGCCTGTGGCAGTTATATTAATCTTGGTGTTCTAATAGTGATTTTTCTATTTTTCCTCATTTCTTCTATACTTATTAATTAGAATTTTTGTGTAAGGAAGAGTTCTTGCTTTTCCCTTATTTATTTGTATCATGGGTTTGTGAATTTTTTATTATTTGGGTTATAATTCAACACAATTGCTTCTTTTTTGTTGCTCGAGTTTTATTTTTGGCCATTGGGAGCTCCTTCAGGTGGGTACCTGTGTCCTTTGAATATGTAACAACTTTTTTTTTTTTTTTTTTTTTTGTTAAGCACTCTCATACTTTCTGGCATGATAAAATACTCCAGGATTATCTTATATTTTCCCTATCCCAGTTTTGGAATTAACCATTTCTCAAAGAAGCCCTGGTTCTTTTTATTGGAGAATGGTATTTAGAAACCAAGGTCTGAGAACTAGGTGTGTTTATTGCTGCAGGAGTGTCACTGCTTCTCACCTTTCAGTGGCTAGAGCTAGAAAATGTATGTATGTATGCTAATACCTCTCTCTCTCTCTCTCTCTCTCTCTCTCTCTCTCTTTCTCTGTGTATATGCGTAAAGATTTGAAAGCCAGGAGTCTATATTGATACTGCCAACTCTCCTCCTCCGCCTCCTCCTTTCTTCTCCTCCTCCTTTTTTTCCCCCCAGACAGAATCTCCCTCTGTCGCCCAGGCTGGAGCATAGTAGCACAATCTTGGCTCACAGAAACCTCCGCCTCCTGGGTTCAAGTGATCCATCTGCCTCAGCTTCCTGAGTAGCTGAGATTACAGGTGCCCACCGCCACACCCGGCTAATTTTGTTTTGTTTGGTTTTGTTTTAGTAGGGATAGGGTTTTGCGATGTTGGCCAGGCTGGTCTCAAACTCCTGACCTCAAGTGATCCATCTGCCTTGGCCACCCAAAGTGCTGGGATTAAAGGCATGAGCCACCATGCCTGGCCCCACTTCATATTTAATCTGTACATTTTTAGCCAGGTAGCTTTTTTTATCTTACTAAGTATTATGTGCATAATAAAAATTTCAAACACAATTACTGTTACAAGTTTCTGAAGTATTCCTTTAAGAATATTCTGTAATAAAATAATTTTTTAAAAAAGAATATTCTGTAATAAATAAGCATGTATATATACAATTGACCCTTGAACAACATGGGTTTGAACTATGCAGGTCCACTTATACGTGGGTTTTTTTTCAACCAGTCATGGATAAAAAATATAGTATTTGGCCAGTCATGGTGACTCACACCTGTAATCTCAGCACTTTGGGAGGCTGAGGTGGGCGGATCACCTGAGGTTGGGAGTTCAAGATCAGCCTGGCCAACATGGTGAAACCCTGTCTCTACTAAAAATAAAAAAAATTAGTCAGGCATGATGACAGGTGACAGTAATCCCAGCTACTTGGGAGGCTGAGGCAGGAGAATCGCTTGAACCCAGAAGGCAGAGGTTGCAGTGAGTCAAGATTGTACCACTGCACTCCAGCCTGGACGACAAGAGTAAGATTCCATCACACACACACACACACACACACACTTCATGGAACACAAAACCCAAGTATATTGAGGGCCTACCTTTTATATAAGCAGGTCCCACAGGGCCAACTGCAGGACATGAGTGTGCATGGATTTGGATATATGTGGGGGTGAGGTGGTTCTGGAACCAAGTCCTCCTGCAGACTGAGGGATGACTGTGTGTCTGTGTATCTTTTTTCTTTTTTTGTTCTCATGGGAGCATGCTGTATACTTTCTGCACCTTTTTCATCTAATTGGATATTTTGAGGCTATTTTTGACAGAGAAAAACCTGTTTCTGAGTTCCAGTCTGACAGGTTGAAGGGCTTCATGAGAGATGGAAGAATAAGAACTGCAGTGAAAATAAAACAGAGGCTTCAGTGTTTTCTTGTTGCCTTAGCAGAAACCCATGTTTGTGTGTTAAAGTAAAGCTTGTTTGGGGATTTTTAAGACAAAACTGAAGCCTGCAGTCCATGTTACGTGGGGAAAAGGTTAGTAATTAGGATAATTTCCCGAACTCTAGATATGAGTAGTAGTGTGAGAATGCACCATTTCCACAGACATGACCCCATCAGCTGCCATTTCCCACAGATACACAGAACACCATACTAAAACTACATGGAATTCTCTCATGTAAAGAAACGAAAAATGTTTCAGAGACTAATGTGTCAGATTTTAGATATAAATAAAGATCTGTTGCCATGTATCTGAATATTTACATCAATGAAGATATTAAATTAAAAGGGTAGAATTTCGCATCTACTTTTAAGGTGTCTTTACAAAAACCAGATCACCGCCGGGCGCGGTGGCTCACGCCTGTAATCCCAGCACTTTGGGAGCCCGAGGCGGGTGGATCACGGGGTCAAGAGATCGAGACCATCCTGGTCAACATGGTGAAACCCTGTCTCTACTAAAAATATAAAAAATTAGCTGGGCATGGTGGCGTGTGCCTGTAATCCCAGCTACTCAGGAGGCTGAGGCAGGAGAATTGCCTGAACCCAGGAGGCGGAGGTTGCGGTGAGCCGAGACTGTGCCATTGCACTCCAGCCTGGGTAACAAGAGCGAAACTCCTCTCCTAAAAAAAAAAAAAAAAAAAAAAAAAACCAGATCACCATGTATGCTTTTTTCCTCCTCTTAAAATTGGTCACTTTACTGTTGTGCACGATTTCCTTAGTAAGATACGGCTATTAGTGCTTGTGGCATTTTGTGATTTGTGTAACTAACCCTTTCCGCTCCAGCTTCTTACCTTCCTGTTCCTGTGATATTGCAGGGTTGCCTGATTCTGAGTGATGAACTGAACCATGCATCACTGGTTCTGGGAGCCAGACTATCAGGAGCAACCATTCGAATCTTCAAACACAACAGTGAGTTTGCTGCAGAATTCCCTGCTGGCCTTGGCGTTGACTATTCTTTAGATCCATGTTGGGGTTAATATTAGTTATATTTGCAGTTGAAAATATAAATGGAGCTGAAGTAGCAACATTTAAAATGTTCTTCTGGTCCAGTCTTTTAAAATTAGACATTGAAGGAAGCCTTTTATACAGATACAATACTATTCTTTTATTTGACCTTCAAGTTTTCCATCCCATTTCCTTGTTTACAAATCCCTTGCTCAAATACATTACTAGATGCCTACAGGATATCTTGCCGTAAGACTAGGGGTATTTAGATGAATACATTAAGATAGATGCTGAAGTACAGATATGAATAGATGCTATGGGAGCACAGAGGAGGGTGGCACTGAGCCAAACATTTCCTCCCTAAGTGGAAATATCTATGTATTATTAAAATGATTTATAATAAAAATGCATAACTTTCATAGTTAAAGCACATGCACAGGCAGAAAAGATTACCAAATTATATGTTTAATATCATCTTATCCCAAAACGTATACAGATAGGTGCAGAAAAAAGTTGGGAGGAATGTATACCAAAATGTTAGGTGTGTACCCCTGGATGGAAGGATCATAGATGATAACGTCATTTTTGCCTTTGTTTTTGTTTTTGTTTTTTCTAAAATGTTTTACAGTGAGAAATGAGATCTTATTAAACATAACTGTGTAATAACCTATTTTATTTATTTATTTATTTATTTTTTTGAGACTAGAGTCTCGCTGTGTTACCCAGGCTGGAGTTCAGTGGCTCAATCTTGTCTTACTGCAACCTCCGCCTCCTGAGTTCTAGTGATTCTCCTGCCTCAGCCTCCGCAGTAGCCAGGATTACGGACACATGCCACCACACCTGGCTAGTTTTTTGTATTTTTAGTAGAGGTGGAGTTTCACTGTGTTAGCCAGGCTGGTCTTGAACTCCTGACCTCAGTTGATCCGCCTGCCTTGGCCTCCCAAAGTGCTGGGATTACAGGTATGAGCCATCCCACCTGGCCTTTTTTTTTTTTTTTTTCCACAATATACTGTGATTGTTGTTTGTCAGTACATGTGACCCTACTTCATTCTTTCATGCCAGTGTGGCAGTCAATGCTTGTATGTGCCCTCATTTAATTGACCCCTCAGTTGGACATCAATGTTCTTTCTACATTTTTCTACTGGAAACAGCACTACACTCATAGTTTTGTACAATCATCTGGTTAGTGCCTTTAGTGCCTTAGGATAAATTTCTAGCAGTCTCAGAATGCGTGGTTAAAAGAGAGTATACATTTTTAATACTTTTCCAAATTGCCTCTAAGCATTGTATGAACTTTTTTTTCACTTTTATTTTAGGTTCAGGGGTACATGTTTGTTACATAGGTAAATTGCATGTCTCGGGGGTTTGGTGTACAGATTATTTCATCACCCAGGTAATCAGCATAGTACCTGATAGGTAGTTTTTTGATCCTTACCGTCCTCCTCCCTGGCTCACCCTCAAGTAGGCCCCAGTGTCTGTTGTTCCCTTCTTCTTGTCTGTATGTACTCAATGTTTAGCTCCCACGTATAAGTGAGAACATGTGCTATTTGGTTTTCTGTTTCTATGTTAGTTTGCTTTAGATAATGGTTTCCAGCTACATCGATGTTGCTGCAAAGGACATGATTTCATTCTTTTTTATGGCTACATAGTATTCCATGGTGTATATGTACCTAATATATATATATTTTTTGAGACAGAATCTTGTTTTGCTACCCAGGCTGGCATGCATTGGCATGAACTCAGCTCACTGCAGCCTCCACCTCTAGCTCAAGCAATTCTCTCACCTCAGCCACCCTAGTAACTACAACTACAGTTGTGTTTCACCACACCTGGCCAGGCTTTTTTGTTGTTGTTTTGGTTTTTTGTAGAGATGGGGTTTCACCATGTTGCCCCAGCTGGTCTTGAACTTCTGTGCTCAAGCAGTCCACCCACCTCAGCCTCCCAGTGGTGGGATTATGGGCATGAGCCACCGCGCCTGGCTTCACATTTTTTTAATCGAGTCTACTGTTAATGGACATTTAGGTTGATTCTATGTCTTTGTTGTTGTGAATAGTGCTGCAGTGAACATACACATGCTTGTGTCTTATATGAATTTTTACTCAACAACATGAGATCGACCGTTTCTACTCGATGGCCAACATAGACTACAGTGGAATTATTTTAAATCTTTCCAGATCTAATTGAGTAAATAATATGTTAATTTTTATTTCATTGTTTATTAGGTATAGAGCAACTTTTAACATTTTTATTGTATCTGTTTTTTAAACCCTACTTGTAAGCTAATGTGTTTATATTTCTTACTTTATAAATTGGCCATTTTCAAATTGTTTCTATTTTTTATTGATTATAGAACCCCTTAATATTAATTATTTTTTCCTTTATGTTACTTTTTGTTTGTTTGTTTTGAGACAGGGTCTTGCTCTGTCACCCAGGCTGGAGTGCAGTAGCACAATCTCAACTCACCACAGCCTTGACCTCCTGTGCTTAAATGATTCTTCTGCCTTGGCCTCCCAAGTAGCTGGGACTGTAGGCATGCACCACCATACTGGGCTAGTTTTTTTATTTTTTGTAGCGATGAAGTCTCCCTGTGTTACCCAGGTTGGTCTTGAACTCTTAGGCTCAAAGGATCCTCTGGTTTCAGCCTCCCAAAATGCTGGGATTACAGGAGTTATTTACCATGCCCAGACTGCACTATTTTTATATTGTTTACTTGGTTTTCAGTGTCTTGCTGTGCAGACTCATTAAAGTTTTTTTGTTGCCACACTTATTGTTTTACGACTTTTGGATTTTACACAATACCTTCCTCATTCTCAGATCATAAGATTATTCTCTCCTGCTTTCTTCTGGGAGTTTTGCAATATATTTTTGTTTAAATTTATGTGGGCTGGGTGCGGTGGCTCAAGCCTGTAATCCCAGTACTTTGGGAGGTCGAGGCAGGTGGATTACCTGCGGTTAGGAGTTCGAGACCAGTCTGTTCAACATGGTGAAACCCAGTCTCTATATAAAAAAAAATAAAAACAAAAATAAATAAATAAATTTATGTGGAATTTGGGGGTATAACATTGGAGAGAGGTTGAATTTTTTTTTTCTAAGTGGGTAATACGGTTAAGCATTCTGCTATAGATACTTCGTTTTTTGTTTGTTTTTGAGACAGGGCCTCACTCTGTCACCCAGGCTGGAGTGCAGTGGTGCAGTCTCAGCTCACTGCAACCTCAGCCTCCTGGGTTTAAGTGATTCCGATGTCTCAGCCTCCCAAGTAGCTAGGATAACACCACCACACCCAGCTAATTTTTTTGTATTTTTAGTAGAGACGGGGTTTTGCCATGTTGGCTAGAACTCCTGACCTTAAGTGATATACCCACCTCTATCTCCCAAAGTACAGAGATTTAAAGGCGTGAGCCACCACACCTGGCTGATACTTCTTTTATCTAAAATTTTGACCAGTATTATTTTTCTCCTCCTTCTGTATATAAACATAGAAAACTAAAATAATTCATACATTTTTAGTTGTCTTCAGCTGATTGCCGTACATTGCTCTCTGCCTGAGAACTGAAGGCTTTGCAGGACTTTTGGAGGCCGAGGAAAGTGGATCACCTGAGGGCAGGAGTTGGATACCATCCTGGCCAACATGGTGAAACCCCGCCTCTAATAAAAATACAAAAATTAGCTAAGTGTGGTGGCAGGCACCGGTAATCCTGGCTACTCAGGAGGCTGAGGCCAGAAAATCTGGGAGGTGGAGGTTTCAGTGAGCAGAGATCACACCACTGTACTCGAGCCTTGGCAACAGAGTGAGACTCTGTCTCAAAAAGAAAGAAAGAAAAAACAGGAGGCTTTGAGTCAGGACATATTTACTTCTGTGGGGAATCTCTCCTGAATCTTGGTTAGGTCGTATGCAGATTTTTTTCTTAAAAATTACTGAATCTGCCGGGTGTGGTGACTCACGCCTATAATCCAAGCACTTTGGAGGCCAAGGCGGGCAGATCACCTGAGGTCGGGAGTTCAAGACCAGCCTGACCAACATGGTGAAACCCCATCTATTTAAAAAAAAAAAAAATTACTGAATGTTTAACACAGTCACAACCTTAGGCTATCTTATTTGTGTTTGCGTTTTGTGTTTTTATTACCTTATTTCTTTTTCTGTCAAAATTGTTTTCTGCAAAGAACAAAACCATGTAGTTTTATAACCCCTTCTGAGAAATACAGAATACAAAATCAGATTTTATGATAGAGCCAGGCACGGTGGCTAGCACCTGTAATCCCAGCACTCTGGGAGGCCAAGGCAGACAGATCACCTGAGGTCAGGAGTTCAAAATCAGCCTGGCTAACAGGGTGAAACCCCATCTCTACAAAAATACAAAATTATCTGGGTATGATGGCGGGTGCTGGTAATCCCAGCTCCTTGGGAGGCTGAGTCAAGAGAATCACTTGAGCCTGGGAGGCAGAGGTTGCAGTGAGCTGAGTTCATCCCATTGCACTCCAGCTTGGGCGACAGGGGGAGACTCTGTCTCAAAAAAAAAAAAAGATTTTATGATGGAATGTCTCCCACCCCTATTAAGTATTCCCCACGCTTAATGTTGCTTAAATTTGGGGAGTTTTTTTTTCTTTTTTTTTTTTTTTTTTTTAAGGACTTCATTTCAGGGCAACTGTTTTAAGTATGAAATATGTAGTGTGGCTGCAATGGTCTGCAAAGCATTTGTCTTTAACAAGGAAATTATGATCATCAATAATGGCAGTAGCAGCCAAGTTCCTTCCAGGCCCAGTAACCATCGTAAGAACCAACAGAACCACAAGAACTTGGTTGTTTATAGACAACAGATGAAGTCAAACATGGAACAATATCAACTGATGGTAAAGCTTGCTTAACACAAAGACTCATACATGCCTTAGATGCATGTATTTTTTTTTTTAGATGGGCGTATTTTTAACCCAGTACCAAAATAAAGCTCTTTAACAAGCATTTATTGAGTACGTCCTAGGTGAAAAGAAATGGAGCATGCACTGTGAAGTTTTTTACCCCTTGCGTTTGATTTTTAGGAGGTATATGTGTGTGTGATAGTTTATCACACTCTCTTGCTCTTTTTTATGCACTTTTTTTCCTGAATGACTCACTAGGATTAGCTATACGGTTTGATTCTGTATTTTTTGATTAACACAAAAAAGCTAACTTAATGGCAGGGTATTCAACATGAGACATAGGTCATTTTATAAGCAAGCTGATGAACTGAATCAACCGCCACAGTCATTTAGTCAAGTTTCAGTGGTTTTGAACATTAGTTACCTTTTGGATTTCAATTCAAGGTGGCAATAATTCACCTATTTGCCTCGCTTTTTTCTGCCGAATTCTAATTATGTCCTTTGCTATCTGAGATGCACTTTCTGAATGAGAAATATATCTCTGCATTTCTAGAATAAAGTTAGGAATGAAGAAGATACTGTGTGACTTTTCTTTTTTTGCGTGCTATAGACATGCAAAGCCTAGAGAAGCTATTGAAAGATGCCATTGTTTATGGTCAGCCTCGGACACGAAGGCCCTGGAAGAAAATTCTAATCCTTGTGGAAGGAATATATAGGTAATCCTGCTTTATTATTCTTACCTTTGTGAGTTGGGCCCATTAAGTCACAGAATTTTTTAACTGAATGGAACAATACTCTGGCCTCCTCTGGAAACTAAGGAGACTGTTTATAAGTCACTAAAATACCTGGAAACAGAGTCAGCATTAGAACAGAAGTCTTTTTGTCTGGTTCTTCCTTATTCTTTCCATTATACTACATAGTCCCCAAATACCCTTTCTGTTTGGGTCTTTTATTTTTCCAGTTTGTAGAGGGAACTTATATGTAGGGGCAAGGACTGGAATATGTCAAAACAAATTATATGTCAGTTAACTTTAATAAATATTGTAGGCTGAGTGCAGTGACTCACACCTGTAATCCCAGCACTTTGGGACGTCAAGGCGGAGGTTGCTTGAGGCCAGGAGTTCGAAACCAGCTTGGGCAACATAGTGAAAGCCTGTCTCTATAAAAATAAATAAATAGGCTGGGCACAGTGGCTCACGCCTGTAATCCCAGCACTTTGGGAGGCCGAGGCAGGCGGATCACGAGGTCAAGAGATCGATATCATCCTGATCAACATGGTGAAACCCCATCGCTACTAAAAATACAAAAATTAGCTGGTCGTGGTGGCGCACGCCTGTAGTCCCAGCTACTTGGGAGGCTGAGGCAGGAAAATCACTTGAACCTGGGAGGCAGAGGTTTCAGTGAGCCAAGATTGGGTTACTGCACTCCAGCCTGGTGACAGAGCAAGACTCTGTTAAAATAATAATTAAAAAAAAAAAGCGGTAAAGGTTAACCAAAATAAAATATTTTTGTTTTTATTTTTATTTTTTGTTTGAGACACAGTCTCACTCTGTCACCTAGGCTGGACTGCAATGGTGCGACCTTGGCTCATCACAACCTCCACCTCCAGGTTAAAGCGATTCTCTTGCCTCATTCTCCCGAGTAGCTGGGATTGCAGGCGCATGCCACCATGCCCAGCTAATTTTTGTATTTTTAGTAGAGACGGAGTTTCACCATGTTGGCCAGGCTGGTCTCAAACTCCTGACTTCATGATCCGCCCATCTCAGCCTCCCAAAATGCTGTGATTACAGGCGTGAGCCACCGTGCCCCGGCCAAACTTTACAGCTTTTACACATATTTTACCACCTAATTTTTTTTTGTTCTTTTGTGTCATTTTAATTGCCTGTGCAATGTGATGCAAAGTCACATGTTGCCTGTAGTTACAACCTTTAGAAGAATCTGCCATGAACGTAATTCTTTTTGTCATGAATTAAGATTGCTCATGTTGGCCGGGCGCGGTGGCTCACGCCTGTAATCCAAGCACTTTGGGAGGCTGAGGTGGGTGGATCACCTGAGGTCAGGAGTTCAAGACCAGCCTGGCCATCATGGTGAACCCCATCTTAAAAAAAGAAAAAAAAGATTGCTCATGTTTGGTGCTTGTGTGTTTTTGGTTGTTGCTGGTGTTTTTTTTGTTTTGTTTTGTTTTTTGTTTTTATTTTCTGTTTTGAAACGGGATCTTACTATGTTGCCCAGACTGGAGTGCAGTGGCGCAATCTCAGCTCACTGCAACCTCCACCTCCTGGTTTTCCTGCCTCAGCCACCTGAATAGCTGGGATTACAGGTATGTGCCACCATGCCCAGCTAATTTTTTTATTTTTAGTAGAGATGGGGTTTCACCATGTTGGCCAGGCAGGTTTTGAACTTCTGACTTCAAGTGATCCGCCTACCTCAGCCCCCCAAATTTCTGGGATTACAGCCCCTCCAAAATGCTGGGATTACAGCCCTCTGAATTGCTGAGCCACCACACTCAGCCAGTGCTTATTTTATTTTATTTTATTTTTATTATTTTTTTTTTGAGACAGAGTTTCGCTCTTGTTACCCAGGCTGGAGTGCAATGGTGTGATCTCGGCTCACCGCAACCTCCGCCTCCTGGGTTCAGGCAATTCTCCTGCCTCAACCTCCTGAGTAGCTGGGATTACAGGCATGCGCCACCATGCCCAGCTAATGTTTTTTGTATTTTTAGTAGAGACGGGGTTTCACCATGTTGACCAGGATGGTCTCGATCTCTTGACCTCGTGATCCACCCGCCTCGGCCTCCCAAAGTGCTGGGATTACAGGCTTGAGCCACCGTGCCCGGCCCAGTGCTTATTTTAAAATATCCAATTTCCTTTCCCCTAGTCTTTTTTTTTTGGGGGGGGAGGATTATATAATTCCATTCTTTTATTTTGCAGGTGAAGAAAATGTGTGACTTTCTTTGAGCCACACAGTGACAGATACAAATGAAAGTGAAAATTAGGAATCACAGAATCCTAGTTTATTACTTTCCTATTATTTTCCATTTCTGACATTTTTCTTCTATTTGGGTAGTTTGTTATTTTGCCCCATGATTCTGTGCTTCCATGAGGTATCACATAGATCCAAGATTTTATAATTCTATCCATGCTGAAGTTTTATAGTCTTCAAAAGTCACTCTGTCTAGGAATACATGTTTTTGTTTGTTTGTTTGTTTGTTTTTTAAAGAGTACAGGTAATGTTTTAAACATTCATATATGAAACTCAGTGGAATTTCTTTCTGCAGCATGGGTATTTTTTTTTTTTTTCCCCTAGTCTTTTGCCTTACCATGGTGTAATCTACCTTTGCCAGTTTAAAACCACAGATGTGGCGGGGCATGGTGACTCATGCCTGCAATCCCAGCAGTTTGGGAGACCAAGGCAGGCAGATCATGAGGTCAGGAGATCGAGACCATCCTGGCTAATACAGTGAAATCTCACTTCTACTAAATATTAAAAAAAAATTAGCCATGTGTGATGGCACGAACTTGTAGTCCCGGCTACTCAGGAGGCTGAGTCAGGAGAATCACTTGAACCCTGGAGGCAGAGGTTGCAGTGAGCTGAGATAGAGCCACTGCACTCCAGCCTGGGTGATAAAGCGAGACTCTGTCAAAAAAAAAGAAAAAAAAAAAAAAAATCACAGGTCATTATTCAGGTTTTCATGTTAAAGAAAAAACGAAAAAAAAACAAACAAAAAAAATCACAGCTCAGACCATTTAAAAACCAATAAACTCAGCCAGGCATGGTGGCTTATGCATATAATCCCAGCACTTTGAGAGGCCAAGGGGGTATATCACTTGAGGCCAGGAGTTTGAGACTAGCCTGGGAAACATGGTGAAACCCCCTCCTTGCTAAAAATATAAAAATTAGCTGGGTGTGGTAGGGCGTGCCTGTAGTCCCAGCTACTTGAGAGGCTGAGGCACGAGAATCACTTGAACCCGGGAGTTAGAGGTTGCATTGAGCCGAGATTGTGCCACTGCACTCCAGCCTGTACGATAGAATGAAACTCTGTCTCAAGGAAAAAAAAAAAAAACAGAAGTAGTAAACTTGATGAAGTGCCAGACTCCCATTTAGTCTCAGTGTATATGTGTTTATATATATTTTTTTCATGTTTTGCCAGCATGGAAGGATCTATTGTTCGCCTTCCTGAAGTGATTGCCCTCAAGAAGAAATACAAGGCATACTTGTATCTGGATGAGGCTCACAGCATTGGGGCCTTGGGCCCCACAGGCCGGGGTGTGGTGGAGTACTTTGGCCTGGATCCTGAGGATGTGGATGTTATGATGGGAACATTCACAAAGAGTTTTGGTGCTTCTGGAGGATACATTGGAGGCAAGAAGGTAAATGAGCCATGAGAATGAGTGATTAGAGATACAGTTAGTGTTATCTAGATTTGGTACTTCATGCCTAGCAGATGGGGCCCTGAACTGCAATGTCCCTGAATTTGCCCGTGGTTTAGGCTCATAATACTAATGAGTGACTCTAATCTCTCCTCACTGAACTAAAGGCTGGTTCTGTTCATTGTTTGTTGTTTTCTTACTCGAGCTTCTTTCTAAGCTACATGCTGATCTGAAATATAGAATACCCTCTTGTGTGAAGGAACACACAGTGGTGCTCCCTGCTTGCCCCAGCCTTCTGTTGGGTTTGCATTGTGCTCACAGTTTCAAAAACAGTGGGGTTGTCATGGGAGTCCGTGGGAATAGCAGGTCACCTTGCCCTTGGACACAAATGAGTGGACATGGAGACAGGAAGGAAAAAGGTTGTGCCAGCTCTGGGGTACTAGAAAGCATTGTATTTTTCAGATTTTAAACTATGTAGTTGTCTCCTGGGTTTTTGTAGTCAGAAAAAAATCATATAGTGAATTTTGATGCAAGTAAGAATCTGTGTGGCATGGTGGAAATGGTGAACCATAAGGACAGAGACTGGGTGTGAGTATTTCTCTGCTTGCTTTGTTAGACCTTAGGGAAAACATTTAACCTTCCAGTTGCCTTGTCAGTAAAATATAGATTAAAATGGCTAGCTTGTAAGATTGTAGTAAGGGTTTAAAAAGTAATATATGTCCATGCTACAACAAGGGTGCGCCTTAAAAACATTATGGTAAGTGAAAAAAATTAGTCACAAAAAGTCACATATTGCACGTTTTAAAATATGTGATATCTAGAATAAGCATAGAAACAGAAACTAGATTAGTAGCTGCTGGAGGCGGACTGGATGGGGAAATAGAAAGTGAATGCAGGCCGGGCGCGGTGGCTCAAGCCTGTAATCCCAGCACTTTGGGAGGCCGAGGCGGGTGGGTCACGAGGTCAAGAGATCGAGACCATCCTGGTCAACATGGTGAAACCCCATCTCTACTAAAAATACAAAAAATTAGCTGGGCATGGTGGCGCGTGCCAGTAGTCCCAGCTACTCAGGAGGCTGAGGCAGGAGAATTGCCTGAACCCAGGAGGCGGAGGTTGCGGTGAGCCGAGATCGCGCCATTGCACTCCAGCCTGGGTAACAAGAGCGAAACTCCATCTCAAAAAAAAAAAAAAAAAGAAAGTGAATGCTAATGGGTGTGAGGTTTCCTTTGAGGGTTATGGAAATGTTCTAAAATTAGTAGTAAAAGTGGCACAACTCTGGATATACTAGAAACCACTGAATTGTACCTTAAAATGGTGAATTATGTGGTATGTGGCTTATATCTCAATGAAGCTGTTATTTTTAAACATTGCAACATTAGGGAAAAAATAATGTATGTCAGGTATTTGTATATGACACGGAGGAGGTGCTCATGAATGTTCTTAATTTTGCTTTAAAACTCAATATTGGGAGTCTTAAAGAATGTGTATGCTGGGCACGGTGGCTCATACCTATAATCCCAGCATTTTGAGAGGCTGAGTGGGAGGATTAAAGACTTGAGCCCAGGAAGACCAGCCTGGGCAACACAGTGGAGCTTCATCTCTACAAAAAAGTAAAAAAATTAGCTGGGTGTGATGGCACATGCCTGTAGTCCCAGGTAAAGGGGAGGCTGAGACGAGAGGATTGCTTGATCTTGGGAGATCAAGGATGCAGTGAGCCATGATTACGTCACTGCACTCCAGCCTGGGCAACAAAGCAAGACCCTGTCTCAGAAAAAAGGTCATTCTTTTGATAATTGATTGCCTTTTAGAGAGAACTCATTTTCAGTGACTTTTAATCAAGTTTGATAGATTTTTATCTCAAATTTACCTTTTTGGTAATGCAACCAGGCTCACTTTGGAAAGTTAGTTGTTTTTTAGTGAGCTTTGTGACTGTGAACCAAAAGATAGAAAAATAATACTCTGGGATAATATTAAGTAAAATATATTTGTGCTTTCAGGTTTTTTTTTTTTTAACTATTAATATTTTTTAGATAAAACTGTTTTATAAACACATTTTGTGTCTTCCAGATTTGTTCTGGTACATAAGCTTCTTGTGTGCACATTTTAAAGATTGGTAAAATCAAAAGATATCGGAGAGTAGGGATATACAATTGTTTTTTGAAATTCTTGTAAATCAGAGTTTTACTTTATTCGGTGAGGTGTCATTGGCATTCTAATGAAAGACCTTATACATTTCCATTTAATTTCTTTAACATTTATATCATTTTATACATCTCTGCATATCAGGCGGAAGTTCTAATGTCCTTAAAGTTGATGTTAGAGAACTGTTATTTAGGGGTATAAGGATGGGCTTTACAGGAACAGAGAGAGCTGCAGATGACACTTTCTGTGATACTTGGAATTAAATCATATATCTAAAAAGCAATCCAAATACCTTCTTGTTTAACCTTGTTCATTTATTTCTAACTTTTTTTTTTTTTGAGACAGAGTGTCGCACTGTCACCCAGGCTGGAGTGTAATCTGGGCTCACTGTAACCTCCGCCTCCCGAGTTCAAGTGATTCTCCTGCCTCAGCCTCCCAAGTAGCTGGGATTACAGATGCCTGCCTCCACACACAGCTAATTTTTGTATTTTTAGTAGAGATAGGGTTTCACTATGTTGGTCAGGCCGGTCTCGAACTCCTGACCTCAGTTGATCCACTGACCTCGGCCTCCCAAAGTGCTGAGATTACAGGCCTGAGCCACTGTGCCCAGCCATATTTCTAACTTTAAATGATAAAGTCTCCAAATTTAGAGGGATTTTTTAAAAACTAGTTTTTCTCCTATATTGTTCCATGTTTAAGAAACAAAACCAAACCTAGGAACTTTGCCATGTTTCTGACTCAGTTGTTGCCAGCAGTATGCTTTGACCATGTTGGTTGACCTTGCATCTCAGTATTAGTGTCCCTATTCCAGTGCCATTGAAGTGAGGAGTCCTCTAGAACTTAGAAGGAAAGCACTGACATTGCCAGTGAATGCAAGAATTGTCTCTACTTATCTGCCTCTGTGAACTCCCCAGGAGCTGATAGACTACCTGCGAACACATTCTCATAGTGCGGTGTATGCCACGTCACTGTCACCTCCCGTAGTGGAGCAGATCATCACCTCGATGAAGTGTATCATGGGGCAGGATGGCACCAGCCTTGGTAAGTCTTTGTTTTTTGGAAACATTGCATAAGTCCAGTTAGCAGCCAAAGGTGCTGCTTTTAGAGAGTTTTTTTTCCTAAAATAAAGAGTCAGGTTTACGAATAGGCAAAGCTGGCTGGTTTGTGGTTTCCATGGACACTTTTTAGTATGTTTGATACATACGCCATGACAACAACCCTGGCTCTCTTCCTGTGGAATTTTCTTGTTTATAGATGGGAGGCTTTACTCTTACTATCCTACATACCCTCTCAACTCAGAGGTGATATGCTTCAGGGTTTTTCTTGAATTGCATAATTTTATGTGAGGTTGTAATTCACTGTTAGTGATGTTTCATTAACAGCGTAGTTAAGAGCTGCTGTTTTCATAAGTTAGTATTCCTGATTTAATGCCTTTTTAAAGAGTTTCTAATTTCACATAGATAATAAATGACATCCTGAATCAGTTTATTTTGCCTTTGATGGGATTTGTAGTCTCAACTACATGCCTTGACTTAGATATACTACATGAACAATAAAGTGCAGTGTTCACTTTCTGACATTTGACTTTGATTCTGCATCACCAGAGGGCAGCATTGACTGCTGAACAGTGGTACTAAAAGGGGAGCAATTGGTTGTCTATTTTTACTTTAAAAAATGTTTTCATTGCACGTTATAAGACAATAATTTCACTTGTTGCTTTTGTAATGCTTGTAAAGTCAGTTTGGCATTTGTAAAAGATTGCACATTATCAGCCGTGAGCTCTACACTGTACAGTTATGTAATACTTTGTTGTAAGATTGATTTGGTTTGGATTGAATAAAGTGGTACCTTTTGATTGGTTTACAACTGTTTTCTTTTCTCTTCTCTTCTCTTTTCTTTTCTTTTTTTTTTTTTCCTAGACAGAGTCTTGCTCTGTCACCCAGGCTGGAGTACAGTGGTGCGATTTCAGCTCACAGCAACCTCCGCTTCCCAGGTTCACAGGATTCTCCTGCTTCAGCCTCCCAAGTAGCTGGGACCACAGGAGTGTGCCACCATACCTGGCCAATTTTTTTGTATTTTTTGTAGAGGTGGGGTTTCACCATGTTGCCTTGGCTAGTCTTGAACTCCTGGGCTCAAGTGATTTGCCTGCCCTGGCTTTCCAAAGTACTGGGATTACAGGTGTGGGCCACCATGCCCAGCTGACTGTTTTCCTTTTCTTTCTTTTTTTTTTTGTTTTTTGTTTTTTTGTTTTTTTGAGATGGAGTTTCCCTGTGTTGCCCGCCCAGGCTGGAGTGCAGTGGCACAATCTTGGCTCACTGCAACCTTCGCCTCCTGAAGTTGCAATTCGAGGGAATTCAAACAGTTCTCTGTCTCAGCCTCCTGAGTAGCTGGGATTACAGGCACCTGCCACCATGCCCAGCTAATTTTTGTATTTTTAGTAGAGACGGGCTTTCACCAACGTGGTCAGGTTGGTCTTGAACTCCTGACCTCATGATCCACCTGCCTTGGCCTCCCAAAGTGCTGGGATTACAGCTGTGAGCCACTGTACCTGGCCGACTGTTTTCTTAAATCAGAATTTTACCTTAACATTTTTTCTGGTCTGTGCTAGATCCTTGTTTTCTCTAATGAGAGATTTTTAGAAATAGTGAAGTGTGATCATTTTCAGTTTTGTGAATTAATTCCCTGAAGAAGTTGTTTTATTAATGTCGTAAACACATTGTGGAACCTCTGAGTAGCTCCCTATTAGTAATAATTATAGCTTTATCTCCTCTCCTTCTGATGTGGTGTTAGTGGAAATAGTGTGTTTGAACCTGAGAGGTAGACATATATACACACATGTGTATACATATAGCTAGCATTTCTCTAGTTACGTCACATAGGCACATTTACTTTATTGATTGAACACACAGGTTTAGGTGACTAAGAAATGGCTAAGAGCTATCAAAGTTAACACTGGAAAATATCTTTGCCCTGTTCTACAACGTGGATCTGTGTGACACGTTACCTACAGATAAATGACTTATCTGTACTAAATGATGAAATTTGGGCTGTGCTGGTAGTGAGAAAATGCAATGTGGTAAGTAGATGTTTGGGTCAGCACCAGTTTTCTAGTTTTTGCCTCTTGCCACCCCAAAGTTTAGTGCTGTGACACAGCAGCCATCTGATTATGCTCACAGATGCCACAGGTCAGGAATTCTGTCAGGGCACAGCAGGGATGACTTGTCTTTGCTCCATTGTCTGGAGCTAACCTGGTAAACTCAAGTGTATGGAAATACTGAGATGGTTGGGGGTTGGCATCATCCGGAGGCTTCTCTACTCACATGTCACCTGGGCTGGAGTGACTTGGAGCCAGGCTCAGCTGAGGCTGTTGACCAGAGCACCGTCATGCATGTATCCTTTCCATGTGGCTTGGGCTCCTCATAACGTTGTGACTGGGTACCCAGAAAGGATGCTTCAGAGAGAACGCATTTCAGAGAACCTGGTGCAAACCCCATGACCTTTTCTGACCTGTTGTTAACAAGCAGGTCACTAAGGCCATCTCAGATTGAAGGGATGGGGAGCTAGATTCCACCTCCCCAATGGAGGCATGTCAAAGAATTTGTGATTTTTTTTTTTTTGAGATGGAGTCAAAAAAGGGGAAGTACCATTCTCTTTTAAACAATCAGATCTTGAGACAACTCAGAGCAAGAACTCAATCATTACCTAAGGATGGCAGCAAGCCATTCATGAGGGATCCGCCCCATGATCCAGACACCTCCGACCAGACGCCACCTCCATCATTGGTGATCACATTCCAACCTGTGATTTGGAGAGGACAAACATCCAAACCGTATCAGTGAATATATTACTTTTACGATGAAAACTTTGTTACTGTTGAGTTCCAGAGTTGATATTGAAAGTAAGGCTTAAACACATACATAGACAGCATGCGGTTGCTTATTGTTAAATGTTTTCATCTTTTTGTGTGAAGAAATGTTGCTCTTTTGTGTGAATGCAGAGCCTTCAGAAAAAGCTGCAGCATGCAAGGGAAGGTGAGATCCAGTTTCCACGTGACTTTGTGATACTCCTTTCCCCTTCCTCCCAACATTTTCCACATTTCCCCTCCAGTTTCTATACTTTTGCCAAGGAAGAACAGGATATGTGACTAGGTTGACAGATAGTGAAAGGCAGCTTCACTAGGATCCCAGGTGAGATAATCATGAATGGAAGTTGTGCTGCCAGAAATTCTGTACCTGGAATAGGAATATTGAGTTAGCACAGGCCAGGGAGTAGAAAAAAAAATGAGGCCTAAGAAATTCTGACAAAGTCTATTAGACATTTGAAATTCTAGCTTTGACTTTACACATCACTAATCCATGTCCACTAATGGAATTTAGCTGTAATATCTACTTAAGAATCAAGCCAAAATTGTTTGACCAAATAAACTAAAATTTTGTTTCTCCATTTTCCAGAACTGTGCTTTGATGTATTTTACTTCTGCTCAAAGGTGTAGTTAATAACATGCATAGCATCCAGCTTAGTGTGTGACATCTAGGATCCCTTCAATAAATTTATTGAATGAACGAATGAATAAATGCATGCATGCATGAATGCATGCATGATTGGAAATACTAGAAAATCAGTGGGTTCTTCAAGTACTTTATTGTAAAATTGCTTGAATAGTTGAATGTTAAGCCAGAATAACCAAATTATGGAACCAAGTTAACTAGATAGGTACATTTTAATAGATAAATTTTTAAATAATGACAGAGCCGGGCGCGGTGGCTCAAGCCTGTAATCCCAGCACTGTGGGAGGCCGAGGCGGGTGGATCACGAGGTCAAGAGATCGAGACCATCCTGGTCAACACGGTGAAACCCCGTCTCTACTAAAACTACAAAAAATTAGCTGGGCATGGTGGCGCGTGCCTGTAATCCCAGCGACTCAGGAGGCTGGGGCAGGAGAATTGCCTGAACCCGGGAGGTGGAGGTTGCTGTGAGCCGAGATCGGGCCATTGCACTCCAGCCTGGGTAACAAGAGCGAAACTCCGTCTCAAAAAAAAAATAAATAAATAAATAAAATAAAAATAAAAATGTCTAAAAAAATAAATAAATAAATAAATAAATAAATAAATAATGACAGAACGCTTCACAGAGTTTTGTACTTCTTTGTTTTGAAAGGAACTGGGCACATGCAGGCAGCTACTGATGTAGGAGAAAAAAGACTACCCTGAGCAGATTGAGGTTTAATTAAAATTAGGTTTGGCTCATTTGAATTAATTCTAGTAATAGACTTGTTAATGAGGTGTTACATGATCACCTTGAGAATACCAGAGAACTGTCAAAAACTAAGAGAACTGAGACGCTTTAAAAAAAAAAAAAAAAAGGCATTCCAGGATAGTTCGGTGGCACTTGCCTGGAGGCCCAGCTACTCAGGGGGCTGAGGTGGAAGGATCGCTTGAACCCCAGAGTTCTGGGCTGTAGCACACTGTGCCAGACACTGCACCAAGTTCAGCCATCAGTATGATGACCTCCCAGAAGTAATGGACCACCAGGTTGCCTAAGGAGGGGTGAATTGGTCCAGGTTGGAAGCCGAGCAGGTTAAAACTTCCCCTTCTGATCAGTAGTGGGATTACACCTGTGAATAGCCACTGCACTCCAGCCTGGGCAACATAGTGAGACCTTGTCTCAAAAAAGAAAAGAAAAGAAAAGAAAAAGCATTCCAGGATTCCTATGCAGAAGGCTTAGAAGTGTTGAAAAAACACAACCTTACTGTGAGGGGGCCATAGAGAGAGACTTTTCCTGCCTGTCCTTGGGGGCTGACAGCTTTTAACCGTCCCACCAAGCACCATGCTTGCTGAGCCCAGGAACGTTTGGGTGTTGACTTTTTTCTTTATTGTGTTTTAAAGTAATTTATTTTACATTAGAAATTCATCAAAATATATATTAAGTTTTCTGGTAAGCACAGTTTTATTCTTACATACACTATAGCAGTTTATCTTATACTGGGAATCAGACTAGATTCCTCCTGTTTTGTGACTTTCCGCCTAGAATGCTATTGTTTAAAAAAAAATACTTATTTCACCATTTGGTAAACATTTATCAAGCAACTACTCTACACAGTGGTAGATGCGCTGAGTGGTAGATGCAGAGTTGAACAATAGGTGATCTTTCCCTTTGAAAAAACAGTCCCAGTAGTAGAGGTAAGATTCCTGGCAAGAACTAGTCTCAGAGCCATGGATAAATTCTTCCTTTGTTCAGCTTGTGTTTTCTCAATTTCCTCCTCCTCTCTCTTCTACAACCTCCTCCTTCACTCACTCCCACTCCTCTAAAACCTTAAACTTCCTTAAAACCAGCTAATTTTTTGAAACAAACTCCTATCTTAGATTTCTTATATAACTTTCTATATAAATTGAAATTTTTCTGTGGATACTATCACTCTAGTAAATGACCAACAATCAAAGAAAAAGAAAAGATTTTCCTTTTGTAAAGTAGCTTCTTCATTATTGAGCACAAGAGGCATTTTAACCAATGGCTTAAGCTTTCTGAAATTGCAAGCAATATGACCACCTTACAGGTGGTGATATATGAGCTCACATAAGGGGCAAGTTTACTCAATATCTTGTCTCCAACTAGAATGTAGCTTTTCTAACTCAATCTGCTTCTAATTCTGAGACTGCATGATGATAGTTAGAATTTTATTAAAACAGACTATTTTATAATCTGTAATTTTCTGCTAATTTTCCAAAGTTTAATTTTGAGTAATCAGCCCAAAAAATGAAAGCCCTTTTTGGACATTTGCCTTCCTGTTTTCTCCCCATGTATGAGTAACCCCTTTCACCACCTTTCTGCTTCAGAAATCTATTCTGAATACTCAAGAGCTTTTGCAACATGGTGTATCTATTTTTTATTCCACTGCTATCTCTTTCTTCCAAATCCAGATGCTATTAAAACTTTCTTGCAATAAGAGCAGACTCTCCTTTTGTGTCTTATTTCAGAGTTAGTTTGCAGCTAACTATTAAGGTGCCCACAGGCTCACGCCTGTAATCCCAGCACTTTGGGAGGCAGGCGGATTACCTGAGGTTGACCAACATGGAGAAACCCCGACGCTACTAAAAATGCAAAATTAACCAGGCATGGTGGCACATGCCTATAGTCCCAGCTACTCAGGAGTCAGAGGCAGGAGAATTGCTCGAACCCGGGAGGCAGAGGTTGCAGTGAGTGGAGATCACACCATTGCACTCCAGCCTGGGCAACAAGAGCAAAACTCCATCTCAAAAAAAAAAAAAGAAGAAAAAAAAAAGGTGCCTACAGGCAGCAGGCTGGAAGCTAACCTTTGCACAAATGTAGGCTAAGTGTGTTCCTTTGGGATAGGAAAGGAGCCCTGGACTAGATGTCCCTCATTTTGGAGATGTGGTAAGATGCTATGAGGAAACTAAGCTCTTAAAATACTGCAAGTCAAATTTTGTGTTTTTTTTAAAGATTGAAGTGGATAAATTCGTTTTATTTAATAGTAACATTTATTTTGTAATTTTAATTTTTTAATTTTTAAAAATTAAGTTAATTTTTTTTTTTTTAAGATGGGGTTTCACCATGGTGGCCAGGCTGGTCTTGAACTCCTGACCTCAGGTGATCCACCCACCTCAGCCTCCCAAAGTGCTAAGATTACAGGCGTGAGCCACCACGCCTAGCCTAAAAATTTTTTTGAGATGGAGTCTTGCTCTGACACCCAGGTTGGAGCGCAGTGGCACGATCTTGACTCACTGCAACCTCTGCCTCCCGCGTTCAAGCAATTCTTCTGCCTCAGCCTCCCAAATAGCTGGGACTACAGGCGCCCACCATCATGCCCTGCTAATTTTTTGTATTTTTAGTAGAGACAGGGTTTCACCATGTTGGCCGGGCTGGTCTTGAACTCCTGACCTCAAGTGATCCACTTACCTTAGTCTCCCAAAGTACTGGGATTCCAGGCATGAGCCACCATACCCAGCCTTCAATTTTTATTTTCGATTTATGGGGTACATTGTACAGGTTTGTTATAAGAGTGTCTTGTGTGATGCTGAGGTTTGGAGTACAATTGAACCCATCACCAGGTAGTGCACATTGTACCCAATAGGTAGTGATTTAACCCTTATCCTCCCACCTCCCCAACCCCTCCACCCCATAGTCCCCAATGTCTTTTGTTACCATCTTTATGTCCATGTGTACCCAGTGTTAAGCTCACACTTATAAGTGAGAACATGTGGTATTTGGTTTTCTTTTTCTGCATTAATTCATTTAGGATAATGGCCTCCAGCTGCATCCATGTTGCTGCAAAGACATGATTTTGTTATTTTTATGGTTGTGTAGTATTCTGTGGTATGTGTGTATACCACATTTTCTTTATCCAGTCCACTGTTGATGGGCACTTAGGTTGATTCCCTGTCTTTGCTATTGTGAATAGTACTGCAGTGAACATATTAGTGCAACTGGGTGCAGTGGCTCACACCTGTAATCCCAGCACTTTGGGAGGCTGAGGCGGGTGGGTCATGAGGTCAGGAGCTCACAACCAGCCCTGACCAACATGGTGAAATGAAAATACAAAAAAAAAATTAGCCAGGCGTGGTGGCATGCACCTGTAAATCCCTGCTACTCAGGAGGCTTAGGCAGGAGAATTGCTTGAACCCTGGAAGTGGAGGTTGCAGTGAGCCGAGATTGTTCCACTGCACTCCATCCTGAGTGACAGAGCAAGACTCCGTCTCAACAACAACAACAACAACAAAGAACATATGAGTACATGTCTTTTTGGTAGAACAATTTATTTTTTGAGGTGAGTATATACTCCCATAATGGGATTGCTGGGTTGAATGGCAGTTCATTTTTAGTGCTTTGAGAACTCTCCAAACTGCTTTCCACAGTGGCTAAACTAATTTACGTTCCCACAAACAGTGTATAAGCATTCCCTTTTCCCTGCAGCATCATCGTCTGTTATTTTTTTACTTTTTAATAGCCATTCTGACTGCTGAGAGATGGTACCTCAGTGATTCTGATTTGCGTTTCTCTAATAATTAGAGATATTGAGCATTTTTTTATGTTTGTTGGCCACGTGTATGTTTTATTTTGAAGTGTCTGTTCATGTCCTTTTCCCACTTTTTAATGGAGTTCCTTGGTTTTTGCTTATTGATTTAAGTTCCATATAGATTCTGGATACTAGACCTTTGTCAGATGCATAGATTGCAAATATTTTCTCCCATTCTATAGGTGCCTGTTTACTCGGTTGATAGTTTCATTTGCTGTGCAGAAGCTCTTTCATTAGGTCCCACTTGTCAATTTTTATTTTTGTTGGAGTTGATTTTGAGGACTTAGTCATAAAATCTTTACCAAGGCCAGTGTCTAGAAGGGTATTTCCTTTTTATAGTCTGAGGTCTTACATTTACACGTTTAATCCATCTTGAGTTAATTTTTGTATAGGTAGTTAATTTTTTGTATAGGTGATAGGTAGGTATCCAGGGTCATTCTTGTGCATACATACAGTTGCCAGTTATCCCAGCACCACTTAATAGGGAGTCCTTTCCTATTGCTTATTTTTGTCAACTTGTTGAAGATCAATTGGTTATAGGTGTGTGGCTTTATTTCTGGGTTCTCTATTCTGTTCCATTGGTCTATATGTCTGTTTTTTTACAGTACCATGCTGTTTTGGTTATCATAGTATTGTAGTATAGTTTGAAAATGGATAATGTAATGCCTCCAGCTTTGTTCTTTTTGCATAGGATTACTTTGGTTATTCAGGCTCTTTTTTGATTTCATATAAATTTTATAATAGTTTTTTCTAATTCTTTGTAAAATGATGTTGGCAGTTTGATAGGAATGGCATTGAATCTGTAGATTGTTTTGGGCAGTGTAGCCTTTCTAATGATATTGATTCTTCCAATCCAATCCATGAGCACGGAATATTTTTCCACTTGTTTGTGTCATTTGTTTGTGCTGATTTCTTTCAGCAGTGTTTTGTAGCTTCTCCTTGTAGAGATCTTTTACTTCTTTGGTTAGCTATAGTCCTAGCTTGTGGTGTGTGTGTGTGTGTGGCCATTATAAATGGAATTGTGTTCTTGATTTGGCTCTTACCTTGAACATTATTGGTCTATAGAAATGCTACTAATTTTTATATATTGATTTTGTATCCTGAAACTTTACTGAAGTAATTTATCAGGTATACAAGCCTTTTGGTGGCATCTTTAGGGTTTTCTAGGTATAGATATTGTCAGTGAAGACAGAAATTTGACTTTTTTTTCTACTTAGATGCCTTTTATGTCCTTCTCTTGTCTGATCGCTCTGGCAGGGACTGCTGTAAATTTAAGTATTTTCCCCCCACAATTTGATTTGTTCAGTTACTGTTTACCTGAAACATAGGACCTTTACTTGAGTCTTTTCTTCTTATCACTTCTGTTTGTTTATTTTTTTGCTTTTTGAGAAGGAGTCACACTCTGTCACCCAGGCTGGGGTGCAGTGGCAAAATCTTGGCTCACTGCAACCTTCACCTCCCCGGTTCAAGCAATTCTTCTGCCTCAGCCTCCGGAATAACTGGGACTACAGGTGCATGTCACCACACTGATTTTTCTTTTTAGAGACAGGGTTTGTGTTAGTAAATGGGGTTTGTGTTAATAGGGACGGGGCTCCACTATGTTGGTCAGGCTGGTCTTGAACTCCTGACCTCAGGTGATCTACCGCCTTGGCCTCCCGAAGTTGTCACCTATGGTTTTTCTGATTATCTAAATATTTTATTTGTATCTGTCTCCCTTCCATCTACTTTGTCAGTAGAGTGAGGTGTTAAAGAAAAAATTATCCCTGGCACTTGTTAAATAGGATAAGACAGACTTCTTCATTCAAGGGGGCCATGGTGATAAGTATAGGGACCCCTGCAATGGCATCTTCCAGTGCAGTAGAGAGGGTGGGCTGCAGTCTGACTCCAGTAAGGACAGGTGAAGATTTACAGCCAAGTGGGTGGGAGTGAGTGGATAGAAAAATCCCAAGAGGAAACATCTGGGGTAAGGGAGATGCTTGCCTTCAGCATTCTTGTTGAAAGTAGACCTGGGTGATAAGAAACCAGGGGTAGTCAGGTAGGGGATTTTCTCTAACCTGACTTAGCAGGATTATTGCTCAAACTGGATTCTACAAGAATAGAGAAGGAGGGCCAAGGTCAGGACCTTACCAGAAAGGACTCCGAGAGGAGCCTGACTCAAGTTTGGTCCAAGGAGAGAGTCTTTGCCAGAGGTTCAGAAGGACCTTATTAACATGAACTCTTTAAAGCCCCTGTTCTCAAACTTTGTCCATGGACCACCTGCATCAGAGATACTTTTAGTACAGTGGTTCATTCCTTGCTTACACAAAGGAAAGCTTAAAAAAACATGCCAGTGTCAGAGACCTTCTGCAGACTCATTGAATATCTCGAGGTGAGGCCTCCCTGCCATGGCATGGTGTCATTTAAAAGCACCCAGGTGCTTCTAATATAATGCCGCAGTTCAGAACCACTGCTGTAGAGCCTGATAAAAATTAAGATTCTAGTTTGTTTCACCCACACCACTGAGTCTTGGTGGATGAGGCCCTAGAATATGCATTGAAAGGAAAACGTTAAGCTGGGCATGGTGGCTCATACCTGTAATTCTAACATTTTGGGAGGCTGAAGCTGGAGGATCACTTGAGGCCAGGAGTTTGAGACCAGTCTGGGTGACATAGTGTGAGACTCTTGTCTCTAAAAAAAATTCTAAGGCCGGGCGCGGTGGCTCAAGCCTGTAATCCCAGCACTTTGGGAGGCCATGGCGGGTGGATCACGAGGGCAAGAGATCGAGACCATCCTGGTCAACATGGTGAAACCCCGTCTCTACTAAAAATACAAAAATTCAGCTGGGCATGGTGGCGTGGGCCTGTAATCCCAGCTACTCAGGAGGCTGAGGCAGGAGAATTGCCTGAACCCAGGAGTCGGAGGTTGCAGTGAGCCGAGATCGTGCCATTGCACTCCAGCCTGGGTAACAAGAGTGAAACTCCGTCTCAAAAAAAAAAAAAAAAAAAAAAATTCTAAAAATAAGCCAAGTGTGGTAGTGCACGTCTGTAATCCTAGCTACTTGAAAGGCCAAGACAGGGGGATCGCATGAGCCCAGCTATGATCACGCCACTGCGTTCCAGCTTGGTGAGGAAAACCTATCTCTAGAAAAAAGAAAAAAAGGAGGGTTATCTTTTTTTTTTTTTTTTTTGACTTGTTTACCTCAGAGACAACTAAAGCAACTCTACTGATTGATGGCAATTGAAAAAGGAAAAGAAATTGGAAGTCAAGATATATAAATGAGGGAAATGTTTGGCTTGTAAGACAGGAGTTTGGTGGCAGAGCTAAGTTGCCATTTTTGGTTGTTTCTGGAACTCTGAATGCCTGGGGTGCTGACACTCCCTTCTGGACAGCTGATGATTCTTGCTGATTGAATCAGTGGCATAGGTGGAGAAGTTAGAAACCAATGAAGTGCAGGAGAAAAACAGAACTAAGTATTCAGAGATCTGTGGTCATGATTCTTAAGGCTAGTTGGAATTAATTATTTTTGTTTTACTTTTCTTGGCTACTTATATTTTTATAACCTATTAATTCTCAAATTCTTTAGTACATAAAGAGTCCTTGGTGTTTGCAAGCACTTGTATTGTTAGCAATAAAAATGGCCTTGCCCCCTTTTTAAATGTTTAATATTAGTTGTTTTGTGAAACTCTGATTGTCTTATTGTCTTACCTTCTACCTCTAAAACTGTTAATTTAAATCCAAGCCAAGCCTTTATCAGAGATTAGCTTTACTTGCTAGCCATCATCACCTGTGGGTAGATACATTACTACACTGTTCACACTCGTTATCTCTTTAATTCTCAGAGTAGCCTGTGATATGCTCCAACCCCAGCAGAGGTCAGTAGAATAGTCTTTCTGAGGCCGAGGTGGGTGGATCACTTGCGATCAAGAGTTGGAGACCGGCCTGGCCAACATAGTGAAACCGCACCCCTACTAAAAATACAAAAATTAGCCGGGTGTAGTGGCCCACGCCTGTAATCCTAGCTACTCAGGAGGCTGAAGCAGGCGAAGAGCTTGAACCCAGGAGGCGGAGGTTGCAGTGAGCTGAGATCATGCCACTGCGCCCCAGTCCAGGTGACAGAGTAAGACTTGGTCTCAAAAATAAACAAATAAACAGTCAAACAAACAAAAGACTTTCTGTGCTGCCTGTGGATTGGCATCAGTTAAAACTCAGTTCCTTGCTCTTTCAAAGGTATGGCCTCTTTTCTGCCTTCGGTGGAGGGCCCTCTGTTTCTGGTTGTGCATTAGCAACCGTTTTTTTAAACTTCTGATTATATTGAATCAACAACTTTAAGCTTGGCCCCTGCATCCTGTGACAGTCCTCAGGAAATCCTAGTTTCTGGCGTTGAAATGAATTAAAGGATTAAGCCACAAGAGAGTGGAAGTGATAAACCGTGCTTTTAAAAGGAATTTACTGTGCAGTACTTGGTGTTAGCAAAAGCAGCTCTAGTTCTTGCAGGGAGATAAGAAACCAAGGGCCTGCTTTAGAACAGTATCCCTAGGGTATGAAGAGGCAGATCTGTTTGCTTTGATGTTCTTTAGCTTTAGCTTGACAGTTGCCCCGGCTGAGCACTTTGATATTTGTCAATAGTCTAGCAAAATAGGGGTTGTATCTTGGAGATGGTAAACCTAGTTCCCTTTCACGTTGCTTCAGTGTTAAAAAAATTACTGAACTCTTGCTTCCTGGAAGTCCTTTGTAAATCTCTCTTTTACAAGACTGTTCACTGGGACATGGAAATGCCTTCCCTTGTAAAGAGCCTGTTGAAGGTCCATTTATTTACTTGTACTTAACAGAAAGATTTTCCAGTACCATTTGGTTAGGACTTACGGGAAACTTGTTAAAATCAGTCTGTCCTATCTTTTAGCTAGTGTTTCTTTTATTTTCATTTTGAGCTTTTTTTTTTTTTTTTTGATCTTTGAGATGGAGTTTCACTCATGTTACCCAGGCTGGAGTGCAATGGCGCGATCTCGGCTCCCCGCAACCTCCGCCTCCTGGGTTCAGGCAATTCTCCTGCCTCAGCCTCCTGAGTAGCTGGGATTACAGGCACGCACCACCATGCCCAGCTAATTTTTTGTATTTTTAGTAGAGACGGGGTTTCACCATGTTGACCAGGATGGTCTCGATCTCTTGACCTCGTGATCCACCCGCCTCGGCCTCCCAAAGTGCTGGGATTACAGGCTTGAGCCACCGCGCCCGGCGTTTATTTTTATTTATTTATTTATTTTGAGACGGAGTTTCGCTCTTGTTACCCAGGCTGGAGTGCAATGGCGCGATCTCGGCTCACCGCAGCCTCCGCCTCCTGGGTTCAGGCAATTCTCTTGCCTCAACCTCCTGAGTCGCTGGGATTGCAGGCACGCGCCACCATGCCCAGCTAATGTTTTGTATTTTTAGTAGAGACGGGGTTTCACCGTGTTGACCAGGATGGTCTCGATCTCATGACCTCGTGATCCACCCGCCTCGGCCTCCCAAAGTGCTGGGATTACAGGCTTGAGCCACCGCGCCGGGCCCATTTTGAGCTTTTAGATAAGATTCATTATCTTTCTCTGAGATAATGTGAAAAAAAACAAAAACAAAAACAAAAAACAGAAGAAATAGGGCTGGGCGTGGTGGCTCAAGCCTGTAATCCCAGCACTTTGGGAGGCCGAGGCGGGTGGGTCACGAGGTCAAGAGATCGAGACCATCCTGGTCAACACGGTGAAACCCCGTCTCTACTAAAAATACAAAACATTAGCTGGGCATGGTGGCGCGTGCCTGTAATCCCAGCGACTCAGGAGGCTGAGGCAGGAAAATTGACTGAACCCAGGAGGCGGAGGTTGCGGTGAGCCGAGATCGCGCCATTGCACTCCAGCCTGGGTAACAAGAGCGAAGCTCCGTCCCCCCCCCAAAAAAAAAGAAGAAATAAATTCAAATACCAAAATATCTTCACTTTTTTTTTTCTTTACATGCTCTACTGTCCCTCTCACCCTACTTCCTTCTTCAGTTTTCACTTGGTACTTTAAGATATTTGTGTGTGTGTGTGTGTGTGTGTGTGTGTTTGACACAGAGTCTGTCTTGCTCTGTTGCCCAGGCTGGAGTTCGGTGGCACAATCTTGGCTCACTGCAACCTCTGCCTGCTGTGTTCAATCCATTCTCATGCCTCAGCCTCCTGAGTAGCTCGGACTACAGGTGCATGCCACCATGCCTGGCTCCTTTTTTGTATTTTTAGTAGAGATGAGGTTTCTCCATGTTGGCCAGACCAGTGTCAAACTCCTGACCTCAGGTGATCTGCTGACTTCAGGTTATCTACCGGCATCAGCCTCCCAAAGTGCTGGGATTACAGGCGTGAGCCACCGTACCTGGCCTAGACATTCTTAGATATATTCATGATGCATCCCATCTGGATACTTGTGATAAGTGTATAATTTACTGATCTGGAAAGTGTCGTGACAAGAGTTTAAAGTGTTATCTGCTGCTTTCTCTCCCCACTTTAAAGCTGTTCAAACAAAAGTGACCATTGATAATTTAAAAAATGAGTGAAGGGAAGACTGCTTCTTTTTTAAAAAAATAAAATGTGGTGACTTAGTATTAGAACACATTTCCACATGGACCCCATCCCTTCTAAATTGTTATATCTTCAGATCATCCAGTCTGTGTACGTAGAGTCCTTGCATTTCCAAGTTCAAAACCGTAATTTAAATAAAAGTGGGCCATCATAAGGCATTGCTAGGAAGAGATTACTCTTGATAGATGAATGTGCTGCTTTTAGTAAGAATTAGTTTGTCATTTATATTTAAACTGTTTTGTAGGCCAGGCCTGGTGGTTCACATGTGTAATTCTAGCACTTTGGGAGGCTAAGGCAGATAGATTGCTTGCTCAGGAGTTCAAGACCAGCCTGGCCAAAATAGTAAAACCATGTCTCTACCAGAAAAAAAAAAAAAAAATTAGCCGGGTGCAGTGGCTCATGCCTGTAGTCCCAGCTACTTGAGGTGCTGAGACAGGAGAATCACTTGAGCTTGGCAGGCGGAGGTTGCAGTGGGCCGAGATCTCACCACTGCACTCCAGCCTGGGTGACAAAGTGAGTCCTGTGCAGACATACCTTCTCAGTACAGCTACACTTTGACTTATTCTTGGATTTTACATGTTATATATATTTTTGGTCCTATGAGCAGATTATCTATGGCACATTTGTAATTCTAACCTACCTCTGCAACTCAACATGCATTATCACTCATTTCCACTCTCAGTGGAACTGGTATATATGGACTTAAGCCATTATTAAATGTTAGCAATGAGAAAAATCTACATTTAAAATAATAAAATCTGCTGGGTGAGGTGGCTAACCTTATCAAGTAGGTAGTTATCATCATCCCAACTCCCATTCCCATTTTGCGGATGAAGGAACTAAACTCAGAGGTTAAGTGACTTGGCCAAAGCCATACAGCTACTAGATACTCAAGCTAGAAGACAAACTAGATAGTTTGGCTTCAGAAGATTATATACCACAGGCTAGACGTATTGGCTTACACCTGCAGTCCCAGCACTTTGGGAGGCTGAGGCTGGTGGATCACCTGAGATCAGGAGTTTGAGACCAGCCTGACCAACATGGTGAAACTTGTCTCTACTAAAAATACAAAAATTACCCAGGCGTGGTGATGCATGCCTGTAATCCCAGCTGCTTGGGAGGCTGAGGCAGAAGAATCATTTGAACCTAGGAGGCAGAGGTTGTAGTGAGCTGAGATCTAACCACTACATTCCAGCCTGGGCAACAGAGCAAGACTCCGTGTCAAAAAAAAAAAAAAAAAGTTTATATACCACCAAAGAACCAAATACGAAATTAAAGCTAATAAGTGAAATTCAGGAAGATAGTGGAATTATTAGTTCTCTCTTTCTTTCTGAGACGTGCATTACTGCTTTGATGTACGACATCCAAAATGACTGTCTTATTATTTCAAGTTTAAAATGTCCTCCATGCAAGCATATCTCTATGCCTATTCTAGATTATTAGATGTGAGAATAAAATTAGCTCAGGTAGAGGGAGGGTCCCATCCCTGGTATGGTGGGGTGTGCATGAGTGGTAGTTTTCAGAAAAGGAGGGTGCTACTTGGCCATCTTGAGCACTTTGGGATAGGAAAGGAGCCCTGGACTAGATGTCCCTCATTTTGAAGATGTGGTAAGATGCTATGAGGAAACTAAGCTCTTAAAATACTGCAAGTCAAATTTTGTGGTTTTTTTTAAAGATTGAAGTGTATAAATTAGTTTTATTTAATAGTAACATTTATCTTGTAATTTAAATTTAATTTTTAATTTTTAAAAATTAAATTTTTTTTTTTAAGATGGGGTTTCACCATGATGGCCAGGCTGGTCTTGAACTCCTGACCTCAGGTGATCCACCCACCTCAGCCTCCCAAAGTGCTAGGATTACAGGCGTGAGCCACCACGCCTAGCCTAAAAATTTTTTTGAGATGGAGTCTTGCTCTGTCACCCAGGTTGGAGTGCAGTGGCACGATCTTGACTCATTGCAACCTCTGCCTCCTGCGTTCAAGCAATTCTTCTGCCTCAGCCTCCCAAATAGCTGGGACTACAGGCGCCCACCATCATGCCCTGCTAATTTTTTGTATTTTTAGTAGAGACAGGGCTTCACCATGTTGGCCGGGCTGGTCTTGAACTCCTGACATCAAGTGATCCACTTGCCTTAGTCTCCCAAAGTACTGGGATTCCAGGCATGAGCCACCATACCCAGCCTTCAATTTTTATTTTCGATTTATGGGGTACATTGTACAGGTTTGTTATAAGAGTGTCTTGTGTGATGCTGAGGTTTGGAGTACAATTGAACCCATCACCAGGTAGTGCACATTGTACCCAATAGGTAGTGATTTAACCCTTATCCTCCCACCTCCCCAACCCCTCCACCCCATAGTCCCCAATGTCTTTTGTGAGCCACCGCGCCTGGTCTTGATTTGCATGATTTTCATCTAAACTGCATAAAACTGTCCATAGGAGTTTTTACTAGTAGTATTTTATCTTTACCACTGATCTAATGGTAGAAAGGGAATTAGAACTCTGAGAGGTTTTTTTCCCTTCTTTTTCATTTTAAAAGTTATCACTTGTCTTTTGTTTACACAGAAACGTGTGGCTTTGGAATAAATTATATTACTCGCCCCGCCTCCCACAAAAGTTTTGCTTAAACCTGAACTATAGGCTGGGAGGACTGGGCTGAAAAGGGATTGCTAAAGGGTACTGGTTTCTTTCTGGGTGATGAAAATATTCTAACATTTATTGTCACGATGGTTGCACAACTCTAAGTACACTAAAAAACATTTAATTGTATGCTTTAAATGGATGAATTTTATGGCATGTCATATATGTCTCAATATAGTCGTTTAAAAAAAAACTTGTGACATAAATCCATTGGTCAAAAATAAAATTAAAAGGAAAAAAAGTATCTGACCTATAGTGAGCAGTGTCATCTAAAATAAATAACTTTAAAACTTTTTTATTATGGTAAACATATATATATAATAAAATTTACCATTTTCCCTTTTTTTTTGAGATGGAGTCTTGCTCTGTCACCAGGCTGGAGTGCAGTGGTGCATTCTCGGCTCACTGCAACCTCCGCCTCTCAGGTTCAAGCAATTCTCCTGCCTAACCCTCCCGAGTAGCTGGGACCACAGGCGTGCACCACCATGCCTGAATAATTTTTGTATTTTTTGTAAAGATGGGGTTTCACCATGTTACCCAGGCTAGTCTTGAACTCCTGGGCTCAAGCAATCCTCCCACCTAGGCCTCCCAAAAGTGCGAGGATTACAGGCATGAGCCACTGTGCCCAGTCCAAATTTATTTTAAAAGAAAGAAGCAGAAATTATAATGGGAATTCAAAATTCAGTTGGCACCAGAAATCCCCTGGAGACTTAGAAATATTTTTTGTTACTTTTGTTATCAAATCTAAATGTTCACTTGCCCAACTCACTTTCCCCTTTCTTGAAAGAAGTAAAAATTATTTTTGGGAATCTGATATCCTAAATAAATGGGAGTCAGGAATCCCAGCAGTTCTTACTATTAAAGGACATGCTAGCACATGTAAAGAATGGTCTGTTTACCTAAGGTTTATTTAGCTCAGGAACATCGTAAGCCCTGGTATAAGTCCAGCCTTCGTGAAACTGTCTCCTTGCGTGTACACTCCCTGCTCAGCTTCACCCCTTTTAAAATGAAAGTTAAACATTCTAATTTGGTAAAGGTGTTAGGTCCTGAGAAATTATTACTTTGCCAATATTACCATATTTGCTTTTCAGAATTTCAAATTCCAGTGATCCTGCAGAGCATATTATTTCTATAAAAACTGTTTTAGGAGGACTTTGTTATACATTGCTGTTATACTCACCCAGAGACATTTACCTTTTTTTTTTTTTTTTTTTTTTTTTTGGCAATGGAGTTTCACTCTTGTCACTCAGGCTGGAGTACAATGGCACAACCTTGGCTCACTGCAACCTCCGCCTCCTGGGTTCAAGTGATTCTCCTGCCTCAGCCTCCTATGTAGCTGGGATTACCAGTGTGTGCCACCACGCCCAGCTAATTTGTGTATCATTAGTAGAGAAGCGGTTTCACCATGTTGGCCAAAAACAGTCAGAATCAGATTTTTATGTTAAGTTACTAATTTTTTGTGCCAGCTGTCCATCAGCTTCCCCATCTTGGCAGAGTATGCAGAAGAAAAACCTAATACTAAAATATCTAGGGAAAATGTCTTCATGGGAATTAAAGCAAATGCGCAGATGAAAAATAAATATTTTTATTACCAGGATTGTCTATTCTGTGTATTCATTCACTTGAGCATTTAAAGAGAGAAAGGGAAAGAAAGGAAGGCCAGCTTTCACTTCCTGCCTCAGGACACGAGCTTTAAGTTTGAAGTGTTGTTTTCATAACACTTAACCTGTCTTACAAATTCCTGGAACACCCAGTGCCAAATATTTCAGTATTTTTACAGATTTGTCTTAAAACCAAAGGTTAGGAGGAGAGTTCCTGTGCCCACACCTGTAACATTTAGATAGTTCTGTTTTGTTCTTTTTTTTTTTTTAAGTGAATGAGGAATTATTAAATAGTAGTTGGCTCTATTTAAAATCATGAATATAGAGATGAGAAATTTAACCTCAATTCCATTTTTTTAACTTTAGATGATTTTTCAAGTATTTTAAATTTTATTTTTGTTCTTATTGAAATACTGACATTCATACAATAAAGTGTACAGATCTCAGACATAAAATTTTCATGAATAAATATATTCATCTAATCACTACCCAGATTGTAGTTTAAAACATTCCAGTCCAGGCGGGTGGATCACCTGAGGTCAGGAGTTCGAGACCAGCCTGACCAACATAGAGAAACCCCTTCTCTACTAAAAATGCAAAATTAGCTGGACGTGGTGGCGCATGCCTGTAATCCCAGCAACTCGAGAGGTTGAGGCAGGAGAATCACTTGAACCCGGGAGGTGGAGGTTGCAGTGAGCTGAGATCATGCCACTGCACTCCAGCCTGGGCACGAAGAGCAAAATTCAGTTTCAACAACAACAAAAATTCCAGTATCCCAGAAGGCTTTCTTGTGCCACTTCCCAGTCTGTTCTAAAGATAACTACTATTTTGACTTCTATTGTATATTTTGCCCATTCTTGAACTTCATGTAAATGGAATTATACAGTATATACAATCATGCTTTTGGGTCTGCCTTATTTTATTCATAATTTTGTCTTCGAGATTTATTCATGTGTTTGGGTAGTCTGTGTCTTGTTTCTTGAATATGTGACAGCTTATCCATTCTGCTGATGGACATTTAGATTGTTTCCTGATTAGGGCTGTTATTAAGAGTGGTGTATGGCATTCTTATACATGTATTTTGGCACATGATTCTGTTGGGTATATGTACCTAGAAATGGAATTGCTGGGTCATGGAGTAGGCATATGTTTATGTTCAGCATGTATTGCCATTTTTACAAAGTACCAGTTTACAATCCCACTAGCAATTGTGATAGTTCTGTTTGTTCTATATCCTTGCCAACACTTGGTGTAGCCTTTCAAACTTCTTTTAAAACAAATTTCCTATTAGGAGAAATTAGCAATGGAAGTAGAGAGAAGGAGAAAATCTGTTATTTATTTTTACTCTGAATTTATGAACCATGTCATTTCATATTTAATGTCTATTCATTTCTTACCTTTGCCTTACTTTTCCAACCCAACTTATATTTTTTAGAATACTTACCAAATTCTACCCAAGGAAAAAAATGTAGAAAAACAACAGGAAGAAAATCTAAATAAATGAAAAGACCTCTGTGTTCATAGTTGGAGGTTTTAATATTGTTAAGATGGCAACACTCCCCAAATTGATCTATAGATTCAACAATATCTTTAACAAAATCCCAGCTGTGTTTTTTTTGTAAAAATTGGGAAGCTGTTCCTGAAATTCATGGGGAAATACAAAAGACCTGGAATAGCCAGACAGTCTTAAAAAATAATAAAGTTGGCCGGGCGCGGTGGCTCACGCCTGTAATCCCAGCACTTTGGGAGGCCAAGGCGGGTGGATCACGAGGTCAAGAGATCGAGACCATCCTTGTCAAAATGGTGAAACCCCGTCTCTACTAAAAATACAAAAAATTAGCTGGGCATGGTGGCGTGTGCCTGTAATCCCAGCTAGTCAGGAGGCTGAGACAGGAGAATTGCCTGAACCCAGGAGGCGGAGGTTGCGGTGAGCCGAGATTGTGCCATTGCACTCCAGCCTGGGTAACAAGAGCGAAACTCCGACTCAAAAAAAAAAAAAAAGAAAAGAAAAAAAAGAAAAGAAAAGAAAAATAATAATAATAATAAAGTTGAAGGACTCATATGTCCCAAAGCTATAATATCAAGAGAGAATGGCACTGCAGGCTGGGCACAAAGGCTCACGCCTATAATCCTAGCACTTTGAAGAGACTGAGGTGGGTGGATTACCTGAGGTTAGGAGTTCGAGACCAGCCTGGCCCAACATGATGAAATCCTGTCTCTACTGAAAAAAATACAACAATTAGCCAGCATGGGCGAAGCTCTGTCTTTTAAAATATATATATATATATATGTTAAAGTTCTAGAGAAGTGACTAGACAAAGGAAAAGGACTTTGAATCTTTAGGATAGCAAATTATGGGAAAGCAAATATTACTATACAGGGAAACTGATGGAAGATAAGGGCTAGTCTTTACAGGACGTGGTAGCGGACGCCTGTAATTGTAGGTACTCGGTGGCTGAGGCAGGAGAATCACTTGAACCCGACAGGCAGAGACTGCAGTGAGCCAAGATTATACCATTACACTCCAGCCTGTGTGCCAGAGCGAAACTCTGTCTCAAAAAAAAAAAAGAGAGAGAAAGTATGGTACAGCGTTAAGTATGGGTATACCTATAGGTAGACCATGGGATAGAAATGAGAGTCCAGAAGTAAACTTTTTCACTGATGGTCAGTAGATATTGAAAAGAACATCCTAATGGGGAAGGAGCAGTCTTTTTAACAAATGGTACTAGGACATACCCATATTGCAAAAGTATGAAGTTGGACCCTCTGCCTCACACCATATACAAGTGTTAAAATTGATCAGAGACCTAAATGTAAGAGCTAAAATTATAAAGCTCTTCAAAGAAAACAGGTAAATCTTCATGATTGTGGATTAGGTAGTGTTTTTTGGGTTTTTGTTGTTGTTGTTACATCATAAAGAATAAGCAAAAAACAACAGATAGTTGGAATTCATCAAAATTAAAAGGTTTTGTACTTTAAAGGACACTATCAAGAAAATGAAAAGATAGCTCTCAGAATGGGACAAAATTTTGCAAATTATGTATATATAAGGTTCTAGTATCTAGGATATATAAAGAACTTTTGCAACTCAACAATAGAAAGACAAATAATTCCGTTTAAAAATGGACAAAGGATTTGAGTAGACACATCTCCAAACAAAATATACAAGTAGCCAATAAGCACAGAAGAGTTCAACCTAATAGTCATTAGGAAAATGCAAATCAAAACCACAAGATACTTCACACTTGCTAGCATAACTTAAAAAAAAAAAGTTAATAACAATGTTGGTAAGGATGTGAGAAATTGGAGTCAGAAATAAAACAGAACAGAAATAAAATTCCAGAAAGGAATGCAAAGATATAAGGAAAGGGCCTACTGAGGAGAGGCCCTACTTAATCAAAAGGTAATGCCTTTTTAATGTAAAACCTTCTAGCCATTTTGAAAAACAGTTTCCAGGTCCTTAAAAGGTTAAACATAGATTTACCATATGACCCAGTAATTCCATTCCTACTTGTATACCCAACAGAATTGAATTGTTTGTCAGCAGAGTGGAATGACTGTAATCAAAATAATGTACTGTATATTTCAGAGTATGTCAAAGAGAGGGCTTGAATTGTTTCCAACACATAGAAATGATAAATAATCAAAGTGATGAACACCTCAGATACCCTTACTTGATTATTACACTTACTTTGCATGTAATAAAATACCACATGTACTCCATAAATATGTAAAATATTATGTATCCATTAAAAAAAACTGCCGGATGTGGTGGCTCACACCTGTAATCCCAGCACTTCGGGAGGCCAAGGTGGGCGAATCACAAGGTCAGGAGACTGAGACCATCCTGGTTAACACGGTGAAGCCCCGTCTCTACTGAAAATACAGAAAAAAAACAAAATTAGCTGGGCGTGGTGGCACACGCCTGTAGTCCCAGCTACTCAGGAGGCTGAGGCAGGAGAATCACTTAAACCTGGGAGGCAGAGGTTGCAGTAAGCTGAGATTGCACCACTGCATTCCAGCCTGGACAACAGAGGGAGACTCTGTCTCAGAAAAAAGAAAAAGTCTACACAAAGCTGTACATAAATGTTCATGGCAACATTTTCCACGATAGCCAAAAAGTGCAAATAACTTAAATCTGCATCAACTGAGTGAATAAACAAAATGTGGTATGTCTACCTAAGTAATATTATTTAGCCATTAGAAAGAATGGAGTGCTGATACATGATACACAACATGGAGAGAGCTTGAAAACACTATGCTGAGTGAAAGAACCCAGACACAAAAGATCATAGAATTATATGATTCAATTTATAGGAAATGTCCAGAATAGACAAATTCATAGATACAGAAAGGAGATAGAGATTGCTCAGGAAAGAAAGGAAAGGGGAGTAGGAGTGACTGCTAATAGGTGCAGAATTTCTCTTAGTGCCGATGAGTTAGGTAGTGGTGAAACCACTGAATCATATACTTTAAAAAGGTGAATTTGCCACTCAGGGCTGTAATCCCAGCACTTCGGGAGGTCATGTTGGAAGGATTGCTTGAGTCCAGGAGTGTGAAACCATCCTGGGCAATGTAGCAAGATTTCATCTCGAAAAAAAAAAAAGAAAGAAAAAAATTAATGAAGCTTGGTGGTGTGTGCCAGTAGGACCAGCAGCTACTCTGGAGGCTGAAGTGGGAAGATCATTAGCGGCCAGGAGTTTAAGGCTGCAGTGAGCTGTAATTGTACCACTCTATGTCAGCCTGGGCGACAGAGCGAGACCCTCCTCAAAAACAAACAAAAATCAACTAAATAAAATTTTTTTAAAGGTGAATTTTAGGGAATGTAAATTATATCTGTTAATAATAATGTAATAAAAAAATGAGGAGGAAACTTCAAGTGTGTATAAAAATGAGGGATTATGATTATTATAATAGCTACAATAATGTGTAATGGGCAAATTAACAGAACAGAAATAAAATTCCAGAAAGGAATGCAAAGATATAAGGAAAGGGCCTACTGAGGATAGGTCCTACTTAATCAAAAGGTAATGCCTTTTTAATATACTGTTAGCTCATATTTTTTAGAAAGACTTAAGCTTTTTCCATATGTGGCTTCGTTCTAAATATGTTAGATTGCCCCACATGTCTTCTTTGAGAGTAAATATGGTAATTTACTCTATGGGTGGTAAAAATCAAACCTAAGATTACTAATGAGTGGCAGTGAGTTTCTAATTCAGGTTTAAGGTTAAGAAGAAAGCGATGGTCCCTGTGATGAAATAACTTTTAGGGCCTATGGTAGTTCTCAGTCAACCAGGAAGAGTACCATCTTCCTGAGAAGCATATGGAATAGTCTAGAGGTATTTTTGGTCACAAACTAGTTTGTTGTGGCACTGTTGGCATGCACAGCCCAGAGCTAAATGTTGTGCAAGGCCTAAACAACAAAGAACTGTCCTGCCCAAACAACAGCCTAAACAACCAAGAACTGTCCTGCCCAAAATGCCAACAGTAATCTTACTGAGAAACACTGGATATGGTTGACTGAAATTTTGCAGGGTGTCCTCTTTGGAAGATGCAGGATGAAAGGTCTGTGGCCACCACCTCTTTCCCTGGGACACTACATGATGCAGTAGAGCCAAAGAGTGAGGGAGAAGCAGTGTCATGTGACAGAGGCAGCGTTAGGGAAGAATTCACAGTAGCTAGAGGAGTCTCAGAAGGATGGGCCAGTGTGCATTGTCAGTTATTTGTAATGAAACAAGTTGCTCACTTGTTCCTCTTCAAAATTCCTATGTTACTTAACATTCCCTTTTAGTCAGTCCTAGCAATGCAGGAGCTAAAGTACATCACTTTACTAAAAGTACAAAAATTAGCCGGGCATGGTGTGGAGGCCTGTAATCCCTTGAACCCAGGAGATGGAGGTTGCAGTGAGCTGAGATCATGCCACTGCACTCCAGCCTGGGCAGCAGAGCAAGACTCCATCTGAAAATACATACATGCATACATATTTTTAAAGATTCTGGGGTTTAAATGTTGAGCAGGAAGGGAATTTGAAGTGTTTTTAGTCCAGGTTTGCTTATCTTTTTTGAAAGCGTTATCTTGATTTCATCAGATTTTCTGCTGTGTACACTATTTGTAGTTCTTAGAAATGATGTAATAGCAACAGTCAGTCCTGTCTCCCCCTCCACGTAAGTCCAAGATACCTCCAGCTGAGATGAGATTAAGTTGTTCTAACATTTAGAGTTAGTTGTAGCACCATGAATGTGAGAGAATGCCAAGTTAATTTAAATTAATATAAATCAACATTTTTTTTCATCTGTTTATGATAGACCGTAAAGTACTGTCTTATCAGGAGATGAAACAGGTTAGTAGTAGACTTAGTAGTATTTAGAGATGGAGGAACCAAAGCAAAATGTAATATTCCCCTGCTTAGACAGACATTGCTTTACTGGACCGGGCAAGGTGGCTCATGCCTGTAATCCCAGCACTTTAGGAGGCCAAGGCAGGTGGATCATGAGCCCAGGAGTACAAGACCAGCCTGGTCAATATAGTAAAACCCTTTCGCTACTAAAAATACAAAAACTAGCTGGGCATGGTGGTACACATCTGTAATTGCAGCTACTTGAGAGGCTGTGGCAAGAGAATTGCTTGAACCAGGGAGGTGGAGGTTGCACTGGGCCGAGATCACACCACTGTACTCCAGCGTGGGCGACAGTGTGAGACTCTGTCCCAGAAAAACAGAAAGTGCTTTCCTGGAAAAAGTGAAAAGAACAAACATTAGTTGGGCCTAGCACTGTGCTTGATATTTTCTTTACTCACTTTGTCTTAAAGGAAGTCAGTACTAAGAGCGTCCATAATTACTGTGGTAATAGCCTTTGAAAATGTAGTTTGCTGTGCTTTGGCTTATCTGATATTATAAGCACTTCTATAAGAGGTCTTTAATATATAAGTTTCAGTTTTAGATTTCAGTAGAGACACACCCACAACATAGGAGAAGTAAACATCAAGGGTATGTAAGTTTATTTCTGTCAGTGGAGAATATACTTTTGTCTTGGTTTAAACTGTCCTAGAAAAGGCATATTTGTAAAAAAAAAAAAAAAAAAAATTTTCAATGAGAAACAACGCAGGAGTGAAATGTGCTCCTTCTCTCTATATGGTATAATCCAACCAAAGTAAAATAGGAAAAAAGTATACTTTCAAATAACAAAAATAAGGCCGGGCACAGTGACTGAAGCCCGTAATCCCAGCTCTTTGGGAGGTTGAGGCGGGTGGATCACTTGAGGTGAGGTGTTCATGACTGGCCTGGGCAACATGGTGAAACCCCGTCTCTACTAAAAATACAAAAAATTAGCCAGAAATGGTGGCAGGTACCTGTAATCTCAGCTACCCTGGAGGCTGAAGCAGGAGCATCTCTTGAACCCGGGAGGTGGAAATTGCAGTGAGCCAAGATCGCACTATTGCACACCAGCCTGGACAACAAGAGTGAGACTCTGTCTCAAAAAAAAAAAAAAAAAAAAAAAACAAAAACCGCCGGGCAGGGTGGCTCACGCCTGTAACCCCAGCACTTTGGGAGGCCAAGGCGGGTGGATCACGAGGTCAAGAGATCGAGACCATCCTAGTCAACACGGTGAAACCCCGTCTCTACTAAAAATACAAAAAATCAGCTGGGCGTGGTGGCGCGTGCCTGTAATCCCAGTTACTCAGGAGGCTGAGGCAGGAGAATTGCCTGAACCCAGGAGGCGGAGGTTGCGGTGAGCCGAGATCGCGCCATTGCACTCTAGCCTGGGTAACAACAGCGAAACTCCGTCTCAAAAAAAATAAATAAATAACTGAAATGGAATTGGTACAGCTTAAATCTGTTTGGCAGTGATCAGTATAGTTCTCTAAATCTAATTTTGTTTTGTAAATGTGAATGAGCGTTATCAATATCTAGTAGTTATCAGTAGGTAGATAATTGTGGCTCCTTCAACCTCTGAGCTCCATCCTTTTTAAGGCCTTTTAGTTCCTTAAAAGAACTAAATCTAGGCCGGGTGTGATGGGTCACTTGAGGTCAGGAGTTTTAGAACAGCCTGGCCAACAAAGAGAAGCTCTGTCTCTACTAAAAATACAAACAATTAGCCCGGCATGGTGGCGCATGCCTGTAATCCCAGCTACTCGGGAGTCTGAGGCAGGAGACTCGCTTGAGCCTGGGAGGCAGAGATTTCTGTGAGCTGAGATGGCACCACTGTGCTCCAGCCTAGGCATCAGAGTGACACTCCGTCTCAATTTAAAACAAACAAACAAACAAAACTAAATAAGGATGCTATCACAGCCTATTGATCTTTTATATTTGTTACTTCCTTCCTGAGCATAAAATTTATTGTAAAGAAGTTGAGGACTGAAAATGACCTATTAAGGTTATCTACTGCATTTTCTGAGAAATTAACTACACATTTACTTTTGTCTCTCTCTTCCATGCCAAGCTATAGATTTTTTACAGTAGAGTTCCTAAAAATAGTTTTATTCTAACAAACCATATTGAAGAAGTCCAAAAGGAGAGCCACACAGTGAAGTTTATTTGTAAAGTTCAAGGGTCATACATACTTTTTTCCTCCAAATTGCTTTTATGCTTTTTATCACCCTTAAAAGTAAAGATTTATGTTTGAAAAGTAGGGAAAGAGGGCCGGGCGCGGTGGCTCAAGCCTGTAATCCCAGCACTTTGGGAGGCCGAGGCGGGTGGATCACGAGGTCAAGAGATCGAGACCATCCTGGTCAACATGGTGAAACCCCGTCTCTACTAAAAATACAAAAAATTAGCTGGGCATGGTGGCGCGTGCCTGTAGTCCCAGCTACTCAGGAGGCTGAGGCAGGAGAATTGCTTGAACCCAGGAGGCGGAGGTTGCGGTGAGCCGAGATCGCGCCATTGCACTCCAGCCTGGGTAACAAGAGCGAAACTCCATTTCCCCAAAAAAAAAAAAAAAAAAAAAAGAAAAGTAGGGAAAGAATTCTGACCTCTTATATTTCCATCTGTGTTCTTTCTGAGTGAAAGAATCTTTTAAGAGTTAGTATTTTTTTTTAAAACAATGCTAAACTTTCTTATTTGTTTCAAGTCTGTATTCAACCAGATACTTGCTGAAACTCTGCAGTGAAAAATCCCATTAGGACTGAGATGGGTGTTAAGTAGTAATTGGTCTTCTTGAATAAATATTAACTGGTATTTTATATGATATTCAAGTCAAAGTAAGTAGCTATATTGTCTATTAAGATTCAGTTTCACTTTAAGAGCAAGGGATAACTATTTTCTAACCTGTAAATGCCAGGGCTTACTGATTTGTCTGCTTTTATTTTCCTGTTACTCTATTTGAAACTAATAGATTAAGGCCGGGCGCGGTGGCTCACACCTGTAATCCCACTACTTTGGGAGGCCGAGGCGGGTGGATCACGAGGTCAAGAGATCGAGACCATCCTGGTCAAATGGTGAAACCCTGTCTCTACTAAAAAATACAAAAAATTAGCTGGGCATGGTGGCACATGCCTGTAATCCCAGCTACTCAGGAGGCTGAGGCAGAATTGCCTGAACCCAGGAGGCGGAGGTTGCGGTGAGCCGAGATTGCGCCATTGCACTCCAGCCTGGGTAACAAGAGTGAAACTCCATCTCAAAAAAAAAAAAAAAAAAAGAAATTAATAGATTAAACCATAAGATACTGCCTGTTTTTAGGTCAAAAATAGTAGAATATTGGCAATTTGATGGTTCAGCCTAGCTACTTTAAAGGATAACAGACCACTTCTGCCAGCCACCTCTAGTGAATCTCAACACACTTCTTTTTTTTTGAGATGGACTCTGTTGCCCAGGCTGGAGTACAGTAGTGTGATCTCAGCTCACTGCAACCTCCACCTCCCCCAGTTCAAGTGATTCTCCTGCTTCAGCCTCCTGAGTAGCTGGCACTACAGGCACATGCCACCACGCCTGGCTAATTTTTGTATTTTTAGTAGGGGTAGGGTTTTGCCATGTTGGCCAAGCTGGTCTCAAACTCCTGACCTTGTGATCTACCCACCTTGGCCTTCCAGAGTGCTGGGATTACAGGCATAAGCCACCACCCCAGACCACTTCATTTTTGTGATCGTTTCTACCAAAATTGTTTCCACCAAAAATGGGCTGACTTCCTTCTCTAGACTTGGCTTTGACTCTTCCACTCCGTCTTTATTCCTCTACTTATCAGTGATGACTACAGTTTTGCTGTTCAAGATGAGTTTATTGGAAGAACTACGTTTCATTTGTCTGATTCTCACTTTGCGGCTCCTTGGGCTCCTTCACCAGCTCATGCCTACCCCATGCATTAGCCCGTAAATGCTGGCTAAAAAATAAGGCAGATATTGATATAGATCTTTTTGCCCAAGGAAAGGTTAAGATTTAACATTTGAAAAGTAGATAATTTCTTGGTATACTCTAGGAAACAAGCACTGGACTGGAGTCAGCTTGATCTGCCTCCTGCTGAAAGAAAGGCCTGGGGAAAAGTAATTTAACATCTCTGGGCCTGCTTCTTTATAAGTAAAGTGTAAATAGTGTTCTTTTACCACCCACCTAAAGGTGTTAGAATCAGATGAAACTGAGCTGTTAATAGCTAATTGTAGTAATTCTTCCCTCATTTGGCTATAACTGGGATGCTTAAATATATATTTAGGGGATAATTCTTTTTAATTCGAACTTTATAATTACTCAGCAGTAAGAAGATATATAACTTGGGTTTTAAGTACCTATTCCTAGTCTTTTCAAGTTGCCTATGTGAATGGTATTTGACATATATTTTCTTCTGGGACTTCTCAGAGAACAAATGACAATGGATAGTGGGACTGAGATTTCCATTTCTTCCTCTTAAAGAAAACTTAGATTGATAGAGCAATCAGTGGGAAAGTTATGTTCTAAATGTCTTAACATTTCTCCTTTTCCTTGGTAATTTTTCTTGAGTTCTGTTGGGAACTGGCCCAACCCCATACATGGGTGCCCTTAGTCCTGGCGGTGACGAGGGATGAGAAAAGGAAATAAAGACAGAGACACAAGAGTAGAATTTACAGCACGGGTCCAGGGGGACCAACACAAGCCTGGCAACCACCTTGGCCCCAAGCTCTGGGCTCCAAACACTTTTATTATGTGCACAATCTCATTAATTGTGGAAAGGGAGGGTAAAGGAGTAGGTAAGTAAGATAGCTGGTGGAGAGCACTTGAGATCCTTCTAAGACATGCTAAACTAGTGCTCCGAGTTTACCACCAATTGTTATCAGGGTGCAGCTGCATCAGAAGTGTATTGGATTAGGAGCCACCGAGTCTGACCACTCCCAGTGCATCAAGGGGCTTTTATCTCCAGAGCATTGAGGTTATAGAGCAATTAAAATCACTCCATATTCTGAGAACCTAGGCAGAGCCTGAGGTGTTCCATTATCTGCCCTGCAAGGCTTTTCTCCTCCCTGCCAGCTCCCATCTGCAAAGACCCTCCCAGATCTTGTGAGCAGAGGTCAACTCCCTTCTCAGAGATCTTTACATAAGCCCTCTTGAGGAGGCCCTCATGCAGTCTTCATGCTGAGAAGGCATTTGTAGGACCAGAGCAGTATTCCCTGCTCTGCAACCACCTCGAGGTGTTCCCCAGTGTTGCTGCACTCTCGGATGGTCTTTACCTTAGGCCCCCTGTTGCCGCTTGATTTCTAATTAACTGCACCAATAATATAGTTTAGTTCAGTGTATAAACTTCAGTGCACTGTGAGCCAATCAAGCTTATAATTATTTAGCTAGAATTAACATAAATGTCTCCCCTTGGCCATCTTGACCCACAAGCTCCTTGGAATGAAAAGGCATGTATTTTTTTCCTTTTTAAATTTTTAAAATTTTTCTTAAGTGACAGAGTCTCACTGTGTTACCCAGGCTGGAGTACAGTGGCTGTTTACAGGTGCAATCATAGCTCACTACAGCCCGAACTCCTGACTCAAGCGATCCTCCTACCTCAGCCCCCACAAGTAGCCAGAATCACACCACTGTGCCTGGCTTTCCTTTTTAAAAAATTGATACATGATAATACTTAACAGAAAAAATAATAATAATACTTAAGGGCTACCTATGATATTTTGATACATGTATACAGTATCAAATACTCTGATCAAATCAGAATATTTAGGATATGCATCATCTCAAACATTTATCATTTCTTTGTGTTGAGAACATTTCAGCTCTTCTAGCTATTTTGAAATACACAGTAAACTATTGTTAACTGTAGTCATCCTACTGTGCTATCAAATGCTAAACCTTATTCCTCCTATCTAATGATATGTTTGTATGCATCAACCAACCTCTCTTCAGTCCCCTTTTCCCCACCCTTCCCAGCATCTGGTAACCACTGTTCTACTCTCTACCTCCATGAGATCTACTTTTTTAGCTCCCACATGAGTCAGAACAGGTGATACATGTCTTTCCGTGCCTGGCTCATTTCACTTAACATCATGACCTTCAGTCCTATCCATGTTGCACAAATGACAGCATTTCATTCTTTTTATGGCTGGATAGTATTCCATTTTGTGTATCTGCCATATTTTCTTTATCCACTCATCTGCTGATACTTAGGTTGATTACATATCTTGGCTATTCTGAATAGTGCTGCAGGAAACATAGCTGTGTATATATCCCTTTGATATACTGATTTCCTTTTGTTTGGATAAACGGCAGTAGTGGGATTGCTGGACTGTATGGTAGTTCCATTTTCAGTTTGGAAAAACGTTTTTAAAAAAACAGGCTAGTCGGCCGGGTGCAGTGGCTCACGCCTGTAATCCCACCACTTTGGGAGGCCGAGGTGGGCGGATCACGAGGTCAAGAGATCGAGACCATCCCGGCCAACATAGTGAAACCCCTTCTCTACTAAAAATACAAAAATTAGGCCAGGCGTGGTGGCTCACGCCTGTAATCCACTTCGGAGGCCAAGGTGGGCAGATCACCTGAGGTTGGGAGTTCAAGACCAGCGTGACCAACATGGTGAAACCCCATCTTTAAAAAAATACAAATACAAAAATTAGCTGAGTGTGGTGGCGCACACCTGTAGTCCCAGCTACTCGGGAGGCTGAGGCAAGAGAATTGCTTGAACTCGACAGGCGGAGGTTGCAGTGAGCCAAGATTGCGCCACTGCACTCCAGCATGACGACAGAGTGAGACTGTGTCTCCAAAGAAAAAAAAAAACAGGCTAGTTAAATTTTTGATTAAATAGCTAAAAGATTTGTGATTTTTTTTTTTTTTTTTTTTTTTTTTTTTAAAGGTGGCGGCTAGGCAGCATGGTGGCTCACGCCTGTAATCCCAGCACTTTGGGAGGTCAGGCGGGTAGATCAGTTGAGCCCAGGACTTCCAGACCAGCCTGGGTAACAATGGTGAAACTTCATCTCTACAAAAAAAAATTAAAAATTAGCTGGGCATGACGATGCACACCTGTAGTCTTAGCTACTCAGGAGAATGAGGCAGAAGGATCCTTTACGCCAGGGAGACAGAGGTTCCAGCCTGGGTGACATAGTGAGACCCTGTCTTAAAAAAGAAAAAGCCGGGCGCGGTGGCTCAAGCCTGTAATCCCAGCACTTTGGGAGGCCGAGGTGGGTGGATCACGAGGTCAAGAGATCGAGACCATCCTGGTCAACATGGTGAAACCCCGTCTCTACTAAAAATACAAAACATTAGCTGGGCATGGTGGTGCGTGCCTGTAATCTCTGCTACTCAGGAGGTTGAGGCAGGAGAATTGCCTGAACCCAGGAGGCAGTGGTTGCGGTGAGCCGAGATCGCGCCATTGCACTCCAGCCTGGGTAACAAGAGTGAAACTCCGTCTCAAGAAAAAAAAGAAAAAAAAAGATGATGAGTTACAAAATGGTAAAGTGGATGCAGAAAAAGTTAATGTACACTAGACTAATATGCAAAAGCATCACTCAACTTTTTAGAACAACTTTAATGAGATATCTTTCAAATATGATAAAATTCACCAAAATTAAGTATGTGTAGTAATTCCATGAGTTTTTGAGTATTGACATGTATCCAATCTTTTTTTTTTTTTTTTTTTTTTTAAAGACAGAGTCTTGCTCTGTCGCCTAGACTGGAGTGCAGTGGCGCGATCTTGGCTCACTGTAACCTTCACCTCCCAGGTTCAAGCAATTCTCCTGCCTCAGCTTCCCAAGTGGCTGGGATTAAAGGTGCCCACCAATACCGCTGGCTAATATTTGTATTTTTAATAGAGATGAGGTTTTCCCATGTTGGCCAGGCTGGTCTCAAACTCCTGACGTCTGATGATCCACCTGCCTCGACCTCCTGAAGTGCTGGGATTGCAAGCGTGAGCCACTGCATCTGGTCCCATGTATCCAATCTTACAACCATGCCATGATCAAGGTTAGAATATTTTCATTGTCCCGAAAGTTTCCTCTTGCCCCTTTGCTATATCACTCCCCTTCCCATACCCTGGCAGCCATGAATCTGTTTTCTGTTATTACAGTATGTCTTTAGAATTTCATACAAATGAATTCATACAGTGTGCAATCTCATGTCTGGCTTATTTCATTTAACATTATGCTTTGAGAGTCATCAGCATTGTTGCCTTACAACTGTTTGTTCCTTTTTGTATATTTCCTTTCCCTCCTCATGTTTCTTCTACCTTTTTGAACATAAAAATCATATGTATAGTGGCCTTTAACATCCTTATGTGCTAATACTCTGTTATTTCTGGTCTGTTATTATTGATTGACTTCTCCCCTGGTTGTACATTGTATTTTCCTGTTTCTTTGAAGGCCTGGAATTTGTAAATTATATATTGGACATGCGAATTTTACATTCCTAGGTTCTATATCTTGTTGTTTTCCTTTGGGTAATGCTGGACTTTGTTCTTGGAATCAGTCAGATCCTTTTGAGACTTCATTTTAAGGTTAGGGTGGGTTTAGACCAATATTTAGTCTAGGGTTAATTTATCTCCACTACTAAGGTGATAGCAGTGGAGTCTCCTTCTGAGGACTCTGTTAGATGACTCCAGAACTTACCATTCTGGTGGATAAAAATACAAACTATTCCCAGCTCCACTGAGTGCAGGAATAGTTTGGCCTATTGCTTTCTGATAGATCTTTCTCTAGTTTTTTTTCATGCGTATACAAATCAGTACTCTTCCCAAATTTCAGAGGGATCCCTCTGCAGATCCCTAAATCTCTCTCATCTCATCCCCTTCTCTCCCGTACACTGCCCAACAAATTCTAGTTCCTGCAGCCTCCCCAACTCTGATCTCAACTGGCAATTCTCCAATCCAATCTCAGATGTCCTCAGCTGGCAAGACTGGGCACTCCTTCCCTGTGCAGCAGCCTGGGGCCTGTGTTCAGGCAGCATAGTCTGGCACCGCCTGTGGTTCAGTGTCTAAAAGTTATTGTTTATGTACTTTGTCCAGTTTCCTGTTGTTTACAAAAGGAAGGTAAATCCAGCCTCTGGCACTCCATAGCCGGAAGAAGTCTCATCTTCATGTAGATTAAGCATACATTGATATTTCTAAGGGGAAATTAGGGTACTTGGCTCATCAGTTCCCAGCATACTTAAATATAACACACTTTAATGTTTGCTTTCTTCTTTGTAACTTAACTTAAATGATGACATAACTTAAATCATGCTCTTCAGTGTTTACACTAATTAGGCTAATCTAAGCTTGTTTTTCTCTGATCAACTTCAAATTATCTACATAAAGAGTATTAATTTTGACTTATTTGTGGCCAACTTATCTAGAGTAGCTTCCTATGAATGATGGATATATGAGTATTCTAATTCTTAGGACATTTGTTAGCCATCTGGATATCTGATTGGTTAATGTGTCTTAAGAACTTACGTCATATGTAACATGTTTGGACTTTTAAAAATGTGAACTTGCTGATTTTATAATCTATGTGAAAATTACTGCAGCCTTTTTTATTCATGAGTGTTTATGATTGTGAGAAGATTATAATATCGTTCTTAGCCTTTTACAAGCTGATCTTTTGAATTTATTTCGTTGTTCTGTATAACAGAACAGTTGTTTGGGTATCTTTTCAAAGATTGACCTACCATAATGTCAAAACCTGCCCAAATATTTAGTCAGTTAGCAGCTACAGAAATGTGTGTTTTAATCTATTTGTGTTTTAAGGAAGATGAGTACAGTAGGATTAAAGATACGATTTTATACTGTTACAGATATGCTACTGCTGCCTGGTAAGAGTTTTAAGGAAACAGGCCAGGCACAGTGGCTCACATCTGTAATACTAGCACTTTAGGAAGCTGAGGTGGGCAGATCACTTGAGGTCAGGAGTTCAAGACCAGCTTGGCCAACATGGCAAAACCCCATCTCCACTAAAAATAATAAATTACCGGGCATGGTGGTATGCGCCTATAACCCCAGCTATTCAGGAGGCTGAGACAGGAGAATCGCTTGAACCCAGGAAGCAGAGGTTGCAGTGGGCCAAGATTGTGCCATTGCACTCCAGCCTGGGCGACAGAGCAAGACATCATCTGAAAAGAAAAAGAAAAAAATCAAGAATTTTAATGAAACAACATAAAATGAAACTCATAGATGAAAATTTGAGGGTCTAAATGGCTTCATCTCTGGTCTTATGTATAAAATTTCTTTGCAGCACTGTTAGTTGGAATGAATCTTAAAGTTAGGAGACGTAAATTCTAGTTGCAGCTGTGGCACTTGCTACCTACTAGTATGTTACACACTATTGTGCAACTGTCGGCATGTCACCACCTTGGTGAGACTCTCCTGACCTATAATATGAAGGTAACCATAAATATCCTACCTACTATTAAGGGATGTGTGGAGTGCTCAGTGAGGGGGTATGGCTGAAATTCTTTGAGGATGCTAATGCGCTGTTAAACGTTTTTTACATTATTAGAACTTCTGCTATTAACAGGTAGAATGACAGAATACAGAATGAGACATTTATTTACATTTATATTCCATACAGTTTACTGTGCAAAATATTTTATGGTGAAATGCAAAAAAATGAAACAGAACTGATTAGAATGGAGATAGAGGAGACTGCTATCTTTTCTTCATTCCTTTTTTCCTAGTATTATTTTGTTATCTCTCCCCATGACTTTCCAGGTAAAGAGTGTGTACAGCAGTTAGCTGAAAACACCAGGTATTTCAGGAGACGCCTGAAAGAGATGGGCTTCATCATCTATGGAAATGAAGACTCTCCAGTAGTGCCTTTGATGCTCTACATGCCTGCCAAAATTGGGTATGTTTTGTTGCAGATCACAGACTAGAATGTCTTTATACTTAAGGTATGTGTGATGTGAGACTAGGGCCTATGTATTTTGTAGGGAAAATGGTGTTGTCCTTATTGTGTTAACCTTCATTTGGTACATAGGCCATAGATCAAATAGCAGATTTCAAATTGTCAAATATATTAATTTGTTATTCTTTCATTAAACAAACATTTGAGTTTCATGTACTCTCTAAGGGCCTGGGCTAGATCAGTGAATAAAATACAACCATCTCTCTCCTGTGGAGCTTAGTAGGGCAAGGGTCAGACAAACATAATAAACAAATGAACTGTGTACTATGTTAGAATGTGTCAAGCATTCCCGAAAAAAATAGAGCAGGACCGGCCGGCGTGGTGGCTCACACCTGTAATCTCAACACTTTGGGAGGCCGAGGTGGGTGGATCACCTGAGGTCGGGAGTTTGAGACCAGCCTGACCAACATGGAGAAACCCCATCTCTACTGAAAATACAAAATTAGCCAGGTGTGATGGCGCATGCCTGTAATCCCAGCTACTTGGGAGGCTGAGGCACGAGAATCACTTGAACCCGGAAGGCTGAGATTGCAGTGAGCCGAGATCGTGCCATTGAACTCCAGCCTGGGCAACAAGAGCTAAGCTCTGTCTCAAAAAATTTAAATAAATAAATATAAAGAAATAGAGCAAGTCCTATATGGGGAGTTGAGAGTGCCCTGTGGGTGGGCAGATGAACTATTAAATAGGGTGGTCAGGGTAAGCCTCCTTGGGAAGGAAAATGACATCTGAGCAAAGATTTGAAGGAGAAGAGAGTCAGCCTTTGGAGAAAGAAGCATCTGTGCAAAGGTCACATTGCAGGAGCGAGTTTGCTTAGCTACCGAAAGAGTAGCAAAGAGTTCCCTGGAATTGGAGGCGGGGCGCGGTGGCGCAAGCCTGTAATCCCAGCACTTTGGGAGGCCGAGGCAGGTGGATCCACGAGGTCAAGAGATCGAGACCATCCTGGCCATCATGGTGAAACCCCGTCTCTACTAAAATTACAAAAATTAGCTGGGCGTGGTGGTGCGCGCCGTAGTCCCAGCTACTCAGGAGGCTGAGGCAGGAGAATTGCTTGAACCCGGGAGGCAGAGGTTGCAGTGAGCCAAGATTGTGCCTGGCGCCTGGCAACAGAGTGAGACTCTATCTCAAAAAAAAAAAAAAAAGGTCCCTGGAATTTGACTGTGCCCCAGCAGGAGCAGTGGGCCATGAGGTTAGAGAGGTTTTAGCAGAGTGTGTTACTGGATATTTACCAGGTGTGCAGATTATACCAGCTTCTTTGGTTTGTACAAAGCATACATAATGGAAAGCGTGCCCTAGCTTTCAATGTATTTGAGAAGTCCAGATGTATAATGAAACCAGGAGACATTTGAAAAGCAAATGACCACTAATTATACTGAACAAATTTTATTATATGCAAAATAGCACTGCAGATGTAGAATAAAGGAGTGATCTGCTTAATATAGGCTCAGTAAGAAAGGCACCTCTTGTTGGATGGGTGAGTTTTGAGCTGGATCTTTTTTTTTTTTTTTTTTTTGAGACGGAGTTTCGCTCTTGTTACCCAT
>NW_022436960.1:25392345-25399740 GCF_009761245.1 Sapajus apella
GCCTGGGTTCAGGCAATTCTCCTGTCTCAGCCTCCTGAGTAGCTGGGATTACAGGCACACGCCACCATGCCCAGCTAATTTTTTGTATTTTTAGTAGAGACAGGGTTTCACCATGTTGACCAGGATGGTCTCGATCTCTTGACCTCGTGATCCACCCGCCTCGGCCTCCCAAAGTGCTGGGATTACAGGCTTGAGCCACCGCACCCGGCCTGAGCTGGATCTTAAAACATTTCTCCAGTTTGATTGAACTCATTGAAGGAGCAAATTTTTTTAAATTTTTGAGTTCCCAGTGTCCACCACAGTCTCTGACACTCAGTAAATGTTTATTGAAATGAATATGGGAGAGGCAATTAAATCAGGGATCCTGGAAGTAATGTGATTCAAAGAGAATGAGGGAAATCAGGAAAATGTGCTCACTGAGAGAAAAAGAAGAATTCGGGTTTCAACATGAAGTCATAAGGGCAATTGGTACTATGGCTTCAGAGGGAATGGGGAAGGATCTTCTTCATTCTTCTTTAAGTGGAATTATCATAAACAAACATGAGGAGGTATCAGATCCAAAGGACTCAGTCTAGAGCTCTCTCTTTAAAGAAGTCTGTGTCTTCTCTACTCTACATAGGTGCAACTGACTGTGTACATTATAATTAAGAAAGATTTAGAGAAAGTGAGGAAGAATTGGAATAAGGCACTAGACAGTTTGTGATCATGTACTGAAGATACAGGGCAGTCAGGTTCATGCTGACACAAAAGAGGTATGTTGAGGAATATGCACTGGTACTAGAGAGAGTGGGAAAAGGCTGAAAAGACTAGCATTGCAGGATTTTTTTTTTTTTTTTTTTAAGACAGGGTTTCACCATGTTTGTCAGGCTGGTCTTGAACTCCCAACCTCAGGTGATCCTCCTGCCGTGGCCTCCAAAGTGCTTGGATTACAGGCATGAACCACGACGCCCGGCCTGGATTTTTTTTTTTTTGAAACTGAGTCTCACTGTATTCCCCAGACTGGAGTGGAATGGCACGATCTCGGCTCACTGCAGCCTCTGCCTCCTGGGTTCAAGCAATTCTTGTGCTTCAGCCTCCCTGGTAGCTGGGATTACAGGCACCCACCAGCATACCTGGCTAATTTTTGTATTTTTAGTGGAGATGGGGTTTCACCATGTTGGCCGGGCTGGTCTCCAACTCCTGGCCTCAAGTGATCTGCCCGCCTCGGCCTCCCAAAGTGCTGGGATTGATAACAGACGAGAGCCACCACGCCTGGACAGATTTTTTTTATTCTCAGACAAATGCTGTAAACAGCTTAAAGGAAAAGTTAAAACATAAGGGAGGTCAACAAGAGGAAAAGACAAAGAACAACATAATTCAGTAAATAAAAGTTAGAATGTATTATTTAGACAAGATACAGATGTGGAGTAAGGCCACAGGCCTCCAATTTGGGTTAGGGTAGGGGTGCAGGGATTGTTAAACACAAATTGTGTGGTCTGAATAATCAGCTGAAGCCAGCAGGTGAACTGGCCTGACAGACACCAAAGGAAGCCCTGAATTCTGAAGCAGTGTTGTTCCCAAGACAATCAAAGAAATGGGTGATCTGGAGAGCTCATGCCAGCCAGCCTTACTCTGCTAGCAGAAAAGATGTGCCATGTTATAGCAGATCCCCCACAGCTGCAGAATATTCAGAATTTGTTAAACTGCCAAGCTTAGCATTTCAAGGACCAGGTTTTTGGTTTTTTTTTTTTTTGAGACGGAGTTTCGCTCTTGTTACCCAGGCTGGTGCAATGGCGCGATCTTGGCTCACTGCAACCTCCGCCTCCTGGGTTCAGGCAATTCTCCTGCCTCAGCCTCCTGAGTAGCTGGGATTACAGGCACGTGTCACCATGCCCAGCTAATTTTTTGTAGTTTTAGTAGAGACGGGGGTTTCACCATGTTGACCAGGATGGTCTCGATCTCTTGACCTCGTGATCCACCCGCCTCGGCCTCCCAAAGTGCTGGGATTACAGGCTTGAGCCACCGCACCCGGCCCCAAGGACCAGGTTTTAATTAAGTACAGGTTCATTTTGAAGCCTCTGAACCACTATTACACATCAGGGACACTTTTTTTTTTTTTTTTTTTGAGACAGAGTCTTGCTGTGTTGTTCAGGCTGAAGTACAGTGGTGTGATCTTGGCTCACTGCAGTTCCTGCCTCCTGGCTTGAAGAGATTCTCATGCCTCAGCCTCCAGAGTAGCTGAGACTACAGGTGCATGCCACCACACCCAGCTAATTTTTTATATTTTTGATAGAGACCGGATTATGCCTTGTTGCCAAAGCTGGTCTTAAACTGGATCAAATGATCTGCCCGCCTCAGCCTCCCAAAGTGCTAAGATTACAGGTGTGATCTGCCATGCCTGGCCTCAGGGATACTTTTTAAGGCTATACTTATAAGTCTTCTTAGGTAAACACTATTGAACTTGATCTCTATTATTTCAGTTTTGTGAAGGACACCATATAGGCAAAGACTGCCTTAGGATTGACTTCAAAAGTATTTGTGAGCTGTCAATTTTAACTTTAAAAGAAGTTAAAGGAGTCTGGGCGCGGTGGCTCATGCCTGTAAACCCAGCACTTTGGGAGGCCGAGGTGGGTGGATCACAAGGTCAGGAGTTCGAGACCAGCCTGACCAACATGGTGAAACCTCGTCTCTAAAAAGGAAACTCCTCCAGAAGTCCTCCAATGCCTGCATCACCAAAGAGTTTAAATCATTGAGGTCAGCAAGTCTTCCGTAATGAGTGCTTTCTTACCCTTCCTGGTTTCTGTTCCTTGTTTTCCCCTTTACAGCGCCTTTGGACGGGAGATGCTGAAGCGGAACATCGGTGTCGTTGTGGTGGGATTTCCTGCTACCCCAATTATTGAGTCCAGAGCCAGGTTCTGCCTGTCAGCAGCTCATACCAAAGAAATACTTGATACTGTAAGTAGGCACTTTCACCTTGATATAAATATGCCTTTCATTAAAAGGGTCTGAATATTAGATGACATTCATAATATGTTGATCCTAATGTTCTTTGAGGACCTAAGATATTTACTAGTAAGACAGAGGCCTTTCATTAAAAGGGCCTGAATATTAGATGACATTCATAATATATTGGTCCTGATGTTCTTTGAGCACCTAAGATATTTACTAATAAGACAGAGGAAGTGACACTGCTACCGAAAGCATTGGCATTTACAAATAAACTGTCACCCACCACACATCATCAGAGCTCTGGAGAGTTTTCCAGTTTTATCTTGCTCCATTGTCTCCCCTCACTTTGGACTCTACAGTTCTCTTTCTACTCTAGCTGTGTCTGCTCTAAGCTTTCTTGTATGTTGTTCTGTCTGAAATTTTCTCTCTTGAGCCTCTTTCCCCTCTGCCTAGCTGACTGCCACTCATTCTTCACATCTCCACTTAAAGGAAAATTGCTCAGGGGCACCCCCATACCTTCTTGCTCTGTGCTCCTTGGAATCCTGAGATTCTCCCTTACTAAACTCTTCACACCTGGAAATATTTAATAGCGTTCTTCTCCATTAGATAAATATTAAGGATAGGAACCAGTCTGTTTTACTCTTTCTATATCCCGGCACCCACCACACTGCCAGGCATCTAGCTGAGGATCATTATTACTAAACATAATTATTTATGATCTCAATATATTCTCATCTCTGTGTGTTCTCCTAATATGTTATTGCTTCAAATCTAAGATTTCAGACTTAAATCAGTATTGCTCTCTAGGAGTTTATAAAGCTTTAGAACATGACATTTGCATAAAATTAGTTGCTAGAAATATCCATTAATGAGTTAGAGAGCTACTAATCTTAAAGAACATTATGAGTGCTTCTTTATAAAGGTTCATTATAACAATTTGATTGACATTTTATATTCCTGAATAGTTGAAGACTTTTGACTTCTCTGTTTCCACACAGCAAAATTTCTAGGAGTGTGAGTGTATTCCCTTTTATTTTTATTTATTTATTTATTTATTTTTAAAGATGGGGTTTCACCATGATGGACAGACTGGTCTTGAACTCCTGACCTCAGGTGATCCATCCACCTCGGCCTCCCAAAGTGCTAAGATTACAGGCGTGAGCTACCATGCCCGGCCGTATTCCCTTTTAAAAAACAAAATTGTAGTAAGAACACTTAACATGAGATCTGTCCTCTTAACAATTTTTTCCGTGCATAATACAGTATTGTTAACTATAGGCACAGTGTTGTGAGTGTATTCTTAATCACATTCTGACGTTATCCAATTAGATTCAGCTTTTTGATACTGTATCTTTTCTTCTTTATTTTGATTATGCCTGTCAGATTTTTTTCAATAGATTTTTCTCATTTCTCAGAAATTTTACTGATGAATTTCTGCAATGATTTTTTTTAACCTAGAGATTTCAGCTTTTCTTTCCCTTCTGCTCTATTGATGTTTTAAGAGGTTCTTTTTTTTTCTCTCGTGTTCACCTATTAACTCAGAGTTTCAACATGCCTTTAACAAAAAGTCTACATAACTATAAGCAGTGTCTATGTCAATAACCTATGCTTTCTGACAACGACTTTGACTCATAAGAACTGTACACATTCATGAAAGAATTTAGATGTAACCAGGATATCTCCTTAGGATATCTAAGGAAATTTTTGTTGCCAACAAATATGTTTGCCAATTGAGAGTTCTAATTCTTTTTATAAGATACACTTGAGGGATTGTTGGGCTTTGCCTCCCATTTAGTTTTTTAAAGCATAAAGTGCCTTTTTTGAAATCACAGATTTGTTAGAGTCACTTTATCTTATGATGTTTTATGGAACTAACTATAAACTAAACCATTATGAGATACAAAGTAATTTGCATTTATTAATGGGCCCCATGACATGATTCTGTATATAGAGAGTGCTATGAAATATATATATATATACACACACCCCACATACACACACGGCTAGAGCTAATAAATAAATTCAGCAGAGTTGCAGGGTAAGAGATCAGCACACAGAAAATTCATGATTTCATACACCAGTAATGAACAAATGAAAAGAAAATTAAGAAAATTTCTTTTACAGTAACACTCAAAAGAATAAAATGCCTAGTGATAAACTTAAGAAAGCCTTCCCTCACCCCCAAAAAAGAGCCTTTCCCTTGTCCACTGGCTAATTTACATGTGTACTGTTATATTTAGATATATATACTGAAAACTATAAAACTTTGCTGAAAGAAATTAAAGGAAGACTTCAAGAAATGGAATGACATCCTGTGTTCATGGATTGGAAGATTTAATATTGTTAAGATGGCAGTATAGCAACCCACAGATCCAGTGTTCTGCATTTCTCAGAAAAAAAGTGGATTGGGAGACCCTAAGCCACTGGCCGTTTTTTGCAGAAATTGAAAGACTGATCCTCAAATTTATATGGAACTGGCAGGGCCCCCAAACACCTAAAATAGTGTTGAAAAGTAAAAGCAAAGTTGGAAGACGTACACTTCTTAATTTTAAAACAAAGCTAATTACTACAAAGGTACAGTAATTACAACAATGGATAGATATATAGGATAGATATATAGACCAGTGAAGTAGAATTGAGAGTTCAGAAATAAAGTACAGGCATCTATGGCCAACTTGTTTTCAACAACGGAGCCAAGACCAGTCAATGAAAAAAGAATATTCCCTTTGACAAACGGTACTAGGTCAGCTGGATGCTGAAGAAACAAGTTTTGACCCTACAGCATGGATAAACATTGAAAACACTAGGCTAAGTGAAAGAAGTCAAACACAAAGACCACATCACTTACTATTCTATTTCTAAGAAATGTCCGTAACATTAGCTGGGCATGGTGGTGCACACCTGTAATCCCAGCTACTCAGGAGGCTGAGGCAGGAGAATTGCTTAATCCCGGGAGGCAGAGGTTGCAGTGAGCCGAGATGGCACCACTGCACTCCAGCCTGGCGCCTGTTACCTGGCGACAAATCGAGACTGTCTCAAAAAAAAAAAAAAAAAGAAATGTCCAGAACAAGCAAATTCATAGGGTCAAAAAATAGATTGGTGGCAGCCAGGCTGAGAGGAGGGAGGAGTGAGGATTGATATAATGAGCATAGGGTTTCCTTTTAGGTTGATAAAAATACTCTAAAGCTAGATAATGACGAAAGTTGCACAACTTTGTGAACATACTTAGAAGCAATGAATTATATATCTTAAAAGTGAATTTTGGGCCAGGCGCAGTGACTCACACTTGTAATCCCTCGGCCAACACAGTAAAACCCCATTTCTACTAAGAATACAAAAATTAGCCAGGCTTGGTGGCAGGCACCTGTAATCCTACCTACTCAGGAGGCTGAAGCAGGAAAATTGCTTGAACCCGAGAGGCGGAGGTTGCACTGAACCGACATTGTGCCATTGAATTCCAGCCTGGACGACAGAGCTAGACTCGATCTCAGAAAAGAAAAGAAAAAGTGAATTTTGTTTAATGTGAATTGTATCAAAGCTGTACTTTTGTTATTTTTTAAAATGGGAAGTGCAAGGATATTGGCTCAGGGGAGTGGCAGGATGACTGTATGAGAGGATTTGGTTACGCAGCCCTATAACAAATACATGTTTTTCTCCTAGGAACCCACCTTACCTGTGATGCAGAGGTCCCACGTGGACTATTTTTTAATAAATAGTGACGCATATACTGGCTCCCTGTCTCTAACATACCCAAATACCCTACACAAGAGTCAGCACTCCTTAGAATGTTGTCTTTTATGCACATGACACTGATTTGTCTGAAATACTTGGTGTGGGATCAGAGGAAATCTTGTAGTCTAGATCCCCTTGGGCTACTGAGGACTTTTTTTTTTTTTTCTGTCTAATGACTACTTTCCACATTGATGAAGAAATTCTAGATTCTTCTGAAGTCAGAGTTCATAAATGCCCATTCCTTTGTGATCTTAGTCATGTGGACTTTTGTCTTATTATTTTTTTGACGCAGGGTCTCACTTTGTCACCCAGGCTGGAGTACAGTGTCATGATCTTGGCTCACTGCAACCTCCACCTCCTGGCCTCCAGCTCTTCCCACCTCAGCCTGCAGAGTAGCTGGGACTACTCCTGGCAAATTTTTTTTTTTTAAGAGATGCGGGTCAGGCCGGGCGTGGTGGCTCAAGCCTGTAATCCCAGCACTTTGGGAGGCCTAGGCGGGTGGATCACGAGGTCAGGAGATCGAGACCATCCTGGTCAACATGGTGAAACCCCGTCTCTACTAAAAATACAAAAAATGAGCTGGGCATGGTGGCGCGTGCCTGTAATCCCAGCTACTCAGGAGGCTGAGGCAGGAGAATTGCCTGAACCCAGGAGGCGGAGGTTGCGGTGAGCGCCATTGCACTCCAGCCTGGGTAACATGAGTGAAACTCCTTCCCAAAAAAAAAAAAAAAAAAA